>NC_081438.1:29648878-29930307 GCF_949786415.1 Peromyscus eremicus | reverse complement strand
CAAATACCTCCCCTTGTGCTGCATATAACACACTGAGGTTCCAGGTTGCTGCATGGTAGGTGTGCTCCATCAGAGTGAGTGCAGACTACTTGAATCTAGCTTCTCTCTCTCTCTCCCTCTCCTCCTTGCCTGTGTGTTTGTCTGTCCTTCCCTCATTCCCTTGTCACCCCAGTCAGGTCAAATCCTGGCCTCTTAGGTTGTGGTGGTCCTTATTTTTGTATCTTCTTGCCAAGGCTGCTTTGACAGATTTTAAAACATATTGTAAGTCATAAATCTACAAAAGAGTGGGAATATTCCCCCATCTTTTGCTCATCAATTTTTTTATGGCTTCCACTTTTTAGTCACGAAAAATGTAAACATAAATGTCATAGTTTCATTTCTATTGTTATTAAATCTTGACACAAAACAACTTAGGGAAGAAAGAAGTTCATTTTAGTTTACAGCTCCAGATTATAGTCCATCATTGTGAGGAAGTCAAGACAGAAACCTCAAATAGCTAGTCCCAGTCAGAGCAGAGAGCAATGCATGTTTGTTGGCTTGTTTTTGCTCAGCTGTTTCTCTCATATAGTTCAGGAACCCTTCCTAGAGAATGGTGCCACCCACAGTGGGCTGGGTCTTCCCATGTCAACTAACTTATTAAGAATCCCCTACAGACATGCCAACAGGCCAACCCCATGTAGACAGTCCCTCATCGTGACTCTCTTCCCAGGTGATTCCAGGGTGTCAAGTTGACAGTTAAAGCTAACCATCACAGCAAGCAATGGTAATGGTGTACCCAGCTTCAGTAATTTTCAAGTCACTGCTGGTCTTTTCTTTGTTCTCTCTCTCTCTCTCTCTCTCTCTCCTTTCTTTTTTTTTGGGGGGGTCTTCATCCCACCTGGTTCCCTTTCTCCCACTTTGAGAGGCTGTTTTTAGATATGCTATCATTTAATCCATGATATCTTGTTTTTATTTACATCCACTTGTTTATGGCTGAGAGTGAGTGGCTTTTAATGTACTAGTGGGCACAAAATGGTTATATATTTTAATTTAATAGTGAGTTAATTGATTTTCTTTCTCGGGGCTTATACCAATTGCATTAGTGTGGCTTAGCACTAGAGTTTAATAGGTGTAAGCTATTAGATGAGAAGATAATGTTCCTTTCTAGGAAAGTAACCAGGCTGTGCGTTGTTCAGATAAGGCTGCTGCACTTGGTCTTGGTGTGACATTTTAAGACAGTGACAAATGAGCACATGCAGAAGACTGACCAGTAGAAGGAGGAGGAGGCTGGTTAAGGGAGGCGGGTGGGACCTTTTTTTTTTTAAGGTTACTTGTATATATCTAATATTTATTTTTGATTGTATTATTTATTTTATTTTATTTTATAATTTTAATTTAATTTTACATCTCAGCCACGGGTTCCCTTGTTCTCCCCCCTCCTGCCCCCTCTTTGCTTAGAGAACACAGAATTGGGGGAAGCGCTGATGAGAGGTGTGATGACTAGAGATAGCTGCCGGAGGATGCCTGCGGGATGGCAGGGGAGAGCAAGGAAGAAGCTGCCAGTTACTGGTGTTAGCTTGACTTCCTCTGAGTGGGCTTGACTTGTCTTACACCAGTGGTGCTTACATATGGCCGAGTGAAGCCATGTGTAAGCCATATGTGATAGGAGTGGGGCTTTTGGCTTTCCAGGAAACCTGTGTCAGGCTTGGCAAGTTTTGATCTCAATACCCATTTTGCCAAAAAAAGGTTTTAACTTTTGAGATAGAAAAGGGCTTTTGCCTAATTTGAAAAAAATGGTTTTCAGTCCTGAAAAATAATTTTGATAGAGAGATCACCTCTGTAGGCTCAGAACCCAGTGTCTGTAGTTTCAAAATAATAGTAACTATAGAAGGTCTTGATAGCAAGTTTTATCACTCCTTTGGAGGCAGAACTTGACCTGAGTAGATAGACCTTTATTCATTCCACTTGTTGTTAATATTCATATATTTCTTTGCAGAAATACTAATGTATTTTATTTGGGTATGCTTTCCATACCCCAGAGGGCATTATGTAGTGCTGTAATTACTCTTCTAAAACCCAGAGTCGTCTGAGTTCTGAACACTTCTGGCCCAAAGGGTGTTTGTACCTATAGCTGTTGTTTTTTCATGCTGAGTGGTACACGGTGTATTTTGATGCCTGATCACTATGCACATGTAAAATGAGAATGATAATACTCTTGCCATCCCCTTAGAGACTGTGAAAATGAGATTATTATGTAAAGCATATTCAGAATAGGACTGCCTAAAAATAACACATTACTTGCATCGTATTCTTATGCTGTACATGTTTAAGTTTATTTCTGAGAGTCATTGTAAATATCTGGGTGTGGTGGACCATACCTGTAATTCCAGCATGTGAGAGGCTGGGTTGTGAGTACTGTTGTAAGTTCGAGTCCAGCCTATGCTGCAGAGTGAGGTTTTTGTCTTAAAAATAATAATTGGGAAGCATGTTGAAATGTTTGCTTCAACTAATATAACTTGAACAAAGAGACATCTTCTAGAAGCATAATGACAAATGATATTTCAAAAATATTTTTATTTTATCCAATCTGATTGGTGCATTATAGTGTTATTTTGAGTTATTCAGAATGAAGTAATGAATCATAAACCAGTATTAGGCCTATTTTAAGCTCTACATTTATGAGCTCTTAGAATATGCTTTTAGCCATATATTGAAGTTGCTTATAAATTATGACAGTGATTTCATTTTAGATCATGATAATAGTGTGTTGAAAGGGGTCTAGGTTGCTTTTGTTTATAGAGTTAAGACCCAGACTTAATAGAAAGGAAGCTAGCATGGTTTTAAAAAATCCTTAGCAATTTTACTAGTTAAGAACTCAACAGCAGAATGTACTATATAAAAGGATTCTTCAATCTTTTAACCAAAGGAAACTAATGTTAATGTTTATCTCAGAAATTTTATTTATGTGTCAGTATGGTTTGTAAAGAACATACAGATGGGCCCATATGCTTTTTTGTCTATGGATCGTTTTACTTACACATCTTGGAGATCTTTAGCTTATACACAGATCATTTCTTTTAAGTGACTGTGTAGTATTCCATGTGTATTGTAACTTTTATACCCTGTTTTTCAACTTATTGAACTCTAGGTTGTTTGCTTTTAACTACTAGAAATGGTTATTTATATAGTTGATTTTTTTGTAAGAAAATTCAAAATGTAAATTTACAGTATAGAAACAATGTATGTATATACTTCAGTATGCCAGTAATCCTAAGCTATCCAAATGATAGATCTCATTGGTGTATATTTTTACTGTGTTCATGAATACCATTTGTTCTTTCTGTTTCTTTTGCTAGGCATTATCTAAGTAGTATAATTTTTGATATAATCAATATTACTTTCTTCATTTAAATTAATTTATATTTCATCAATAACATTAATTTTAAATCTGAAATGATAGTTCCTGTGTATCATTCTTCATATTCCTCTCTCCCTCCATCCCTCCCTCTGTGGTATGGTGTAGTGTGGTATGGTGTATGTGTGGTGTGGTGTGGTGGTGTGTGTGTGTGCGCGCGCGTGCATGCGCGTGTGTTCATGTGCTTACATGCCATAGTTCACTAGTGGATATCAGAGATCAGCCTGCAGGATTCTGTTCATTCTTTCTATGATGTGAGTCCTGGGGATTGAACTCAGAATTTGAATGGGTTTATCAACAAATGCCTTTATTTGCTGAGTCATCACACTGGTTCCCTTTTTATTTTGACCACTGTGGGAAAGACAGTTCCTTATTTGTATATTTTTCCTTTTCTCTCTCTCTCTTTCTTTCCTTTTTTCTTCCTTCCTTCCTTCCTTCCTTCCTTCCTTCCTCTCTCTCTCTTTCTCTCTTTCTTTCTTCTTTCTTCTTCCTCTCTCTCTCTCTTTCTTTCTTTCTTTTCTTTTTTTTTTTCTGACAGGGTTTCCCTGTGTAACAGACCTAGTTGTCCTGGAATTCACTCTATAGACCAGGCTGGCCTCAAACTCACAGAGATCTACCTGCTTCTGCCTCCTCAGTTGTGGAATTAAAGGTGTGCACCACCATGCCCCACTTTTTTTCTTTTTTAAAAGTAGCTTTTCAAAATGTGATTCACATACCATAAAGTTCACTGGCTCACTAGTTTTGATGTATTGGAAATGTGTAGACCTAGAACATTTTCAGCTCCGGTCAGAGGAACCTTGCACTGCCTGGCTGTTGTTACTTCATAGCCTCTAACCTGGCCCAGGTGATTGCTAGTCTGCTTTTTATTTCTCTAGAAGTGTCAGTTGTGAACATGTCATGTGAATGAGTCCTATAGCTTGTCCTTTCTGCCTCACTTCTTTTACTTAGCCTGTTTTTCAGACACCTCCATGCTGTAGCATGTGTTAGTACTTTAGTCCTTTTACTACTTAATAGTCGTCTATTGTGTGGGCAGCACCACATCTTATTTGTTTATTAACACTTGATCAAACATTTGGATTGTTTTCATTTCTTCTTTTAATGTGTTTTAAAATGCATATCTGTATGTATGTGTGTGCATGTGCAGGTGAACATGTGCATACATATGTGAAGGCCAGAGGTCAATCTCAGAAACACTGTACTCCTCCTTTAATATATGACATTTCATTGCCCTTGAGCTCAATAATTAGGTCAGGGTGACTGGCCAGTGAGCCCCGGTATCCTCTATATCTGCCTCTCTTACTGTGGTGATTACAGGCATGCATCGCCACACTTGGTTTTTTTATGTGGACTCTGGAGATCGCCAGGCAAGTGCTTTCCTGAGTGAGCTGTCTCCCTAGACTTGTTTTTCACTTCTGGATGGATGAAAGTCATGCTGCTGTGTTGAAGTGTTTGATCTCCACTTCTCTTAGGTCTGTACTTTTGAGCTGATTTCTAGGTTATGTGATGGTGATTGTGTTCAAGCACTTAGAGAACCACCAGACTGACGGCCTGCATCATTGTAGACTCTCACCAGCAGTGAGAGGCTTTTGGTGTCTCCATATCCTTCTCAACACTTGTTATTGGCCTTCAAAAGTTTTAGAGTCATCCTGTTCAGTATGAATGGCATCTTTTGGTTTTGACTTGCATTTCCTCAGTGGTTAAATGGTATTGGCTCTCTTTCTGCATACTTACTGACCAGGTATATAATTTCTTCTGAGAACTATGTATTCATATTCTTTGCCCAATTTTAATTAGCTTTTTATCTTACTCTCACTGATTTATATTAGTTCTCTATGCATTTTTGATATGCCTTAGATTTATAATTTTCAATATTTTTTTTGGCATTCTGTGAGTTGTCGGGGTGTGTGTGTGTGTGTGTGTGTGTGTGTGTGTGTGTGTAGATCAGAGGGTGATGTCAGATATCTCCCTTAATTGGCTTCCAACTTACTTTTTTAAGACAAGGACTCTGAGTGAATTGGAGCTTATTGATTTGGTTACACTGGTTCACTTACTAGCAAAGTCCAGAGATCCACCATCTCTCCCTACCCAGCACTGGGATTACAGGTGTGCAGTAATGCATAGCTTTTTAACGTGGGTTCTAGGGATTGAACTCAGGTCCTTATAACTTGTGTAGCCAGCACTTTGCCAACTGAGTCATTTACCCAGCCTCCAATGGATGGTTTTAGTGGTGCTCTTTGAAGCACTAGGGTTTTAAATTTTGACAGTGTTCACTTTGTTTTTCTTTTGTGCTTCTGATTTATATTTACACACACCTTCAAAAGAATAAATTTGCTTACTGAAGCTGAGTCTCCGGGATTGGGTGAAGTCAGTAGGTTTACGTCTCATCCACCCATCCCTTTACAGTGATCTCTGTTGTGGTTTGTTAGCTCAGTTCTGAGTAGTTGCCTTGTAGATATTTTACTTGGAAGTACTTTTAAAAGGTATTTTGATATAAAAAAAAAGTAGCTTTTTAGCAAAGTGTTACCTTGTAGATTTCCATATTTATGGTAAGACATTTATTTTTGCTTATTTTATGGATACTAAAAATCAATTTATCTACCATTGCAACTTTTGTATATAGCTTTCTCATGCTGTCTTGATTAGCTTTAAAGTTCTTTCTGCTAAGAAGGTAATGAAAAATTTGTTGTAGCTTGAAAAATACTTTATCCAACTATCTTAAAAGTTAATGTTTATAATTGAAAAAGTGTATGTGTATGTGTATTTGTGTGTGTGTGTGTGTGTGTGTGTGTGTGTGTGTGTGTGTATAGACATATGAAGAGGTCCGAGGAGAGTGTCTTTTTCTATTATTCTCTGCCTTATTCTCTTAAGATAGGCTGTCTTCTCACTGAACCTGAAAATCACCATTTTGACAAGGCCAGTTGGCCAGTGAGCTCCCAAGATCCACTTGTTTATAGCCACTTGTTTATTACTGAGGTTACAGATACCTATGACTATGGCTGGCTTTTCCATGGATGCTGGGGATTTGGACTGGAGACATCATGCTTGCAGAGCAAGTGGTCTTATTGAGCCTTATCATCAACTAACTGATAAGGAAGATTTTTGGAGTTTGTCTGACTTATTTTGATCATTTACAGAAAATTATAAAATTTTCTTTACCCCCTCCCCCTTTTTTTCTGGATAGTTAATGTCCAGGCCATGGTTCACTGACAGGTGTGACTAAAGTTGTACAAATAGACCCCAGCGGGGTTCCATCCTTTAATGTCAGGTCTGGAAATTGTTCTCATGTTATTCCTGCTCTTCCAGCAGAATAGCTTATGTGGGTAGTTCTTATTTTGTAGGTGAAAAGGATATAGTTCAATAGGATTCAAGAACTTAAAAATTGCTTCCTTCTAATTTCTAATTAAGTAAAGTCAGCGTAATTATAAAGAAATGATAACGGAATCTGTTATCTGCCTAAACAATTTTTATCCCCATTTGTAGTGAATGCAGATGGCCTATCGTTTATTTTAAAATTATTATATTTCCAAGCCCTAGAAAGACTGAATTTCATAATTCAATTAAAATTGGTAGAAGCTGGAGCAGTTTCTAGGAATGTCATAATGTGCTGTAGGGGACAGTGATGCTTTTAAAGGTTCTGACATTCAGCCAGGAAGGTGCTGCTATTTCCCAGTAACTTTTCCTCCCTGCAGGAACAGATACACCAAGTATTTCTGGTAAATCTGTCAAGCTTTTAATGTGATTCGCATTACATTATTGAAGGTGCCTAAATAATATTAACACATTAAGTTGAACAGTTATTCAGCTTGCTGTGCTGGCATTACCACTGATTGGAGCTGATGGCGCAACTTGAGGAATGGGCTTCACTGTCCAGAAAAGGGCTCTTGCCTTTTGCCCACAGTGGCACCTAACCTTTTTGTAAGGGCCATGCTGAGATGGAAAGAGCTTGGGACTCCAGGCAGTGTATGTGACTTTGGCATTCTCACAGGTATGCTGTTCGTGAATGAATTCAGATCTCTTGCCTGAGAAATTGGAAGCCAGGTTGCTTCCTGTGGTTTTGTTGCCTTGGGGACCTGATTCCTAATGAAGACCATAATGCATAGACCTGACGTAGGAAGTTCTTAACAAAAATACTGTGATGGTCTCAGACTAGTGCATATCTCTAGTGTTTCACACATTCTAGGATGTCCATTGGCATCTGGATGGAGCACATGTACTTGTGGCATGTGCAATGAACACCCTGTTTTCTGCAGTGTCCTCATTTCCTAACTGTAGGCTACTGTTTAATGAGGAAAGAGTTTCAGTACTAAAGTTGGGGAATGCTCTTTCTCCCCTTCCCTTCCCTTTCTTTACTTGCTCTCCTCCATGTCGAGTCATTCATTGTCTCTTCTGGTTTCTTGTTTGTTGGCAGTGGTTGGCTCTGTCTCTGTCTGTCTCTCTGTCTGTCTCTCTGTCTGTCTCTCTCTCTCTCTCTCTCTCTCTCTCTCTCTCTCTCTCTCTCTCTCTCTCTCTCTCTCTCTCTCTCTCTCTCTCTCCTTTCTTTCTGTACTTGGCCTGGACTCCAAAGGTCATCTGGAACTTGCACTGTGTTGACTCTGTGTTTTGAGTAACTGCCATGCACACTCCTGGCCCCACATGAACTCCTTACCTTCTCTGCTTTGGATAAATTGTTGTGGCATCTTGAAAGAATCTCTAGGACCCACCAAGTGAACTGCTGGCTAGTCAGTGTTCATCCCAGTCAGGAAGCTGGTTGCTTGTAAAACTGCTGTTGGTGCCTGGTCCCAGAAACATACTACCTCATCTCCTGTGCCTGAGAGCAAGGTGGGTGGGCTGCATATTACTCTGTTCTCCACTTAGTTCTGTTTGATTCTTTGGTAGAAAAAACAGAAGTGCATTTTATATGGTTCATATCTATAATGGCTTGGACCAGTCCAGAACTTGAGTACAAGAGTGCTGGGAAGTGTGTTTGGCTGCCCTGCCCATCAGTTCACTAGGACGAGGCTGGTGTAGAAGATGTGAGTCTGTTCTTAGCTGTCTCATCAATTACAGTTTCTAGCCACAGCTTGTTTTTCAGAAATGTCCTGCAGGTCTTTTGCTTGTCCTTAGTGGTGAACTTTTTACTTTAAAGCAACAGTTCCCACCAGAATTCCCTTTTGCTCTTAGCAGTTGCCTGGGACCTAAGAGAAAAAGAAGTTCTTGCTGTGAATGTCAGTTAACTGTCCTTCCACCCTTCCTCTGTTCTTTTCCAATACCATACATTTCAGTAACGCCCATGTACAGAGAGTAGGAAAGAGCTGGGAGTCTGCAAAGCCCTCAGATTCTCCAAGGACAGGACTCAGTATAGAAGATGGCAAGTGTGAAGAGGAACTTAGAAGCCTTTCTAGAGACTCCACAAATGACCTTCATGAACAATCAACACCATCAAGCTATTTTTTCTTCTTGGAAACCCTTCTTCACTTACTGCCTGGGACACTTCCCTTTCCCACCTTGCTGTCTGCAGCCCACTCTGTTTTCTTTTTTGAATCTCACCTCATCCCAGGCTCTGTTGCCACTAACAGGCCTCCGTAATGGGACCCTGACTTTGCTCTTAGCTTCCATGTTTGGTAGCCAGACTGACATGCATTTGGTTACATATGTCCACTGCTCACTTGTGAGGTAAATTTCATTGTACTTGGAAAATAATTTGAAGTTCTTAAAATGGCCTGCCGTGTTCAGTGTATGCTTCTGGATGTCTCCTCCTATGGTTGTCCTTCAGGCCTTCCAAGCTTACTTTGGCTCTGTATCCCATTTCCTCCCTGTATAGCATTATGGATTGGTAAAATCAGTGTGTGTATTTTTCTCCCATCCCACTACAATATAAGCTTCATGGGGGAAGAAAATTCATTTTGTTCCTGTTTCATTCTCTCTTTGCTTGGTACATTACTAGGTACTCAAGTATTTGCATGACAGGTGAGGAGCACAGTTTTCCTGAAAGCTTTGTCTGATTGGAAGACTGAAATGTCCTTGTGGACAACGTTTGAAGTAATGACAGTAAATATGTGATGGCTGGCTGACAGGGGAAGTCGACCTGAGTGTTAAGGAGTGAGAACACTATAGAACCTTGCACCCAGCAAAAGGAAAAGGAAGTGAAGAGCAGTCGTGGTCAGGAAGAGCAGAAGCACTACATGATAGCAAAGAAGACAGACAGATGAGGATAGGACGGAGACCCTCTCCTGGCTATCCCTCCCTCCCTCCCTCCCTCCCTCCTCCCCCCTCCCTCCCTCCCTCTCTCCCTCCCTCCCTCCTCCCATCCCTCCCTCCCCTTCTTTTTTTATTTTATTGAAAGTAGATTTTTTTCCCTCATGTAATATATCCTAATTATAGTTTCCCCTCCCTGCTGTGGGATGGTCTGTATGTCAAATTACTCTGATTGGTCAATAAATAA
Source organism: Peromyscus eremicus (assembly GCF_949786415.1). Lineage (NCBI taxonomy): Eukaryota > Metazoa > Chordata > Mammalia > Rodentia > Cricetidae > Peromyscus > Peromyscus eremicus. The sequence continues at coordinate 29,920,492 of NC_081438.1, read as the reverse complement.
AACACTGATTGGCCAGTGGCTAGGCAGGAAGTATAGGCGGGACTAACAGAGAGGAGAAAAGAAAGAACAGGAAGGCGGAAGAAGTCACTGCCAGCCGCCACCATGACAAGCAGCATGTGAAGATGCCGGTAAGCCACAAGCCACGTGGCAAGGTATAAATTTATGGAAATGGATTAATTTAAGCTATAAGAACAGTTAGCAAGAAGCCTGCCACGGCCATACAGTTTGTATGCAATATAAGTCTCTGTGTTTACTTGGTTGGGTCTGAGCAACTGTGGAACTGGCGGGTGACAAAGATTTGTCCTGACTGTGGGCAAGGTAGGAAAACTCTAGCTACACCTCCCTCTATTCCTCCCAGTTTCTCCCCACCTCCCTTCCCATCCAGATTCATTCCCTTTCTGTCTTCTTTAGAAAACAAACAGGCTTCTAAGGGATAATAATAAAATAAAATATAGTAAGATAAAACAGAAACTAACACATCAGAATTGGACAAAACAGAAGGAAAAGAACATCAGAGAAGACACAAGAAACAGAGACCCACTTGTTTGCACACTCAGGAATCCCATAAAGACACTAAACTGGAAGCCATAATAGAATATGCAAAGGACCTACCTGGTGCAGACAAGTGGAGGCCCTGTACATGCTGCCTCAGTTGCTGTGAGTTCATATGTTTGTTGATTAGAGGGCTTTATTTTCTTGGTGTCCTCCATCCCCTCTGGCTCGTTCATTCTTTTTGTCTTCTCTTCTGCTGAGTTCTCTGAGCCCTGAGAAAAGGGATTTGATGGAGACATCCTGTTTAGGGCTGAGTATTCCAAGGTCTCTAACTCTGTATAATGTCTAGCTGTGGGTCTCTGTGTTTGTTCCCATCTGTTGCAGGAAGAAGCTTCTTTGATGGCTGAGCAAGGCACTGATCTGTGAGTATAGCAAAATGTCATTAGGAGTCATTTTATTGTTATTTTTTTAAAGACCAGTAGCCTAGGTTCCTGGGCTATCTTGTCTGGTTATTGATCACCCAAGCGGTGTGGGGGTTATGGGTTCCATCTCGTGGAGTGGGCCTTAAGTCAAATCAGACATTGGTTGGTTACTCCCACAAGCTTTGTGCCACCGTTGCCCTAACATATCTTGCAGGTAGGACGCCATTGTAGATCAAAAGGTTTGTGGCTGGGTTGGCATTTATGTTTCTCTTTTGGCAGCATGTGCAGCACCTTTCTGTACCAAACACATAGTGGTGAAGGCTCTATGTAGGCACCAGCTTGACTCCTCCATGTTCAATGAGTAGTGTAGGTATTGTCTTCAGCAATGGGGCTTTGCTGGCAGTTTGTGAAAAGCAACCTATAGTGTTGGCAACAGCCTGGGTTGTTTGGGGGTTCCAATGGGACCTCTTTGGTCAGCAATTCAATTAGATATACCCCAATCCTAGTATTGGAAGCTTCATTTGGTGAGAAGAGATGGCTAGAGGGTTCCCTGTCACCCCCTCACTTTGCAATTTCATTAAGATCACCTTCATATATGCATATATTTTAGGAAGCTTCTACTCTATTAGGTTTCCATACTACCCCTCAGATGGCCCTTAATTTTAGCTATCTCTCTCTGTATTCCCTCCTACATCCCCCTCTCCTTCCTCTTCCTACTTGATCCTCCCATTTCAGCCCCACCTCATGTACCCATAATTATCTATTCTGTTTCCTAGGGAGATCTATCTGTTTTCCCAGTCCTTTACTTTATTCTTAATCTCTGTAGTTCTATGGATTGTAATTTGGTTATCATTGACTGAAGAGCTAATATTTACATATAAATGAATACATTCCATATTTGGGTCTAGGTTACCTCACTCAGGATGATTTTTTTTCTAGTTCCATCTATTGTAAATTTCATGATTTCATTTTTTTATGGCTGATTAATGCTCCATTGTGTAAATGTACCATATTTTCTTTATCCATTTTTCTGTTGAGGGGCGTATAGGTTATTTCCAATTTCTTGTTCTTATGAATAGAGTAGCAAAGAACATGTTTGAGCAAGTGACTGTGGTAGCATGAAGTGTCCTTTTGGTATATGCCCAAGAGTGATATAGCTGGCTAGGCAGATGGATTTTCATATTCCCGAGGAGTGGTCACACTGATTGAGGAACCGTCACATTCATTTCCATAGTGGCTGTACAAAGTTTTCATTCCCAGCAGCAATGGAGGAGTGTTCCTTTTACTCCACATCCTCATCAGCAGGAGGGAGTTGTCAATTGTTTTATTGATCTTAGCCATTCTGATGGTGTAAGACAAAATCTCAAAGTAGTTTTGGTTTGCATTTCCCTGATGACTAAGGATATTGGGCATTTCTTTAAGTATTTCTTGGCCATTTGCGTTTCCTCTTTTGAGAATTCTGTTTAGATCTGTACCCCAGTTTTTAATTGGATTATTTGTTTTCTTGATATCTAGTTTTTTGATACATTTTGGATATTATATATGTAGATAAATATGTATATATATAACATTATATATTTTGGATATTAGCCTTCTATTGGATGGATGTGTAGTTTGTAAAAATCTTTTTCCATTCTGTAGGCTGCTGCTTTGTCTAAATGATTGTGTACTTTGCCATGCAAACGCTTTTCAGTTTCATGAGGTCCTGTTTATTAATTGTTGATTTTAGTGCCTGTGTTCTGTTCAGAAAGTCTTTTCCTGTGTCACTGAGTTCAAGGTTATTCCTCACTTTCTCTTCTATTGGGTTCAGTGTACCTGGTTTTATATTGAGGTCTTTGATCCAGCTGGAGCTGAGTTTTGTGAAGGGTGATGAATATGGATCTATTTGAATTCTTTCTACATGCAGCAATCTGGTTTGACCATCACCATTTGTTGAAGATGCTGCATTTTCACCCCCAGCATGTATTTCTGGCTTCTTTATTAAAAAAAAAATCAGATGTCAATAGGTGTGTGAATTTATGTCTAGTTCTTTCCATTTGATTCTATTGATAACTGTGTCTGTTTTTGTGCTAACCATGCTCCTTTTATTACTATAGCTCTGTAGTACAACTTACAATCAGGGTTGATGATACTTCCAGCAGTTATTTCATTATTCAGGATTATTTTAGCTATCCTGGGTTTTTCATATGAAGCTGAAAATTATTCTTTCAAAATCTGTGAAAAATTGTGTTGGGATTTTAATGGGGATTGCATTGAATCTGTAGATTGCTTTTGGTAGAATGGCCATTTTTTTTTTTTTTTTTACTATGTTAATCCTACTGATCCTAGAGCACTGGGAGATCTTTTTTTTATCTTCTTTAATTTCTTTCCTCAATGTCTTAAAGTTTTTGTCATACACATCTTTCACTTTCTTGGTTAGAATTACTCCAAAATATTGTGAAAGGTGGTGTTTCCCTGATTTCTTTCTCAGTCTGTCATTTGTATATGAGAGGGCTACTTTTTTTTTTTTTGAGTTAATCTTATATTCAGCTACTCTGTTGAAAGTGTTTATCAGCTATTGGAGTTTTCCAGTGGAATTTCTAGGGTCACTTATGTAAATTGTCATATCATCTGCAAATAAGAATACTTTGACCTCTTCCTTTTCAGATATCGCCTCGATATTCCTCAGTTGTCTTATTGCTCCAGTTGAGAGTACTATATTGAACAGATATGGAGAGAGTGGAGAGCCTTATCTTGTTCCTGATTTTAGTGGAATTGTGTGGTGATATTGTGTTCCCCAAACTATTGTGTACCCTAATAAACTTATCTGGGGTCAGAACAGAACAGCCACTAGATACAGAGGCCAGAAAATGGTGGCACACACACCTTTAATCCTAGCATTCCAGAGGCAGAAATCCATCTGGATCTCTGTGAGTTCAAGGCCACATTGGAAACAGCCAGATGTGGTAACAAGAGCCTTTAATCCCAGGAAGTGATGGCAGAAAGCAGAAAGGTATTTAAGGTGCGAGGACGAGGAAGTAGAGGCTGGTTAAGATTTTAGGCTTTGAGCAACACAGTTCCACTAAGTCCTCATTTGGATGAGGACTCAGAAGTTTCCAGTCTGAGGAAACAGGATCAGCTGAGGAATTGGCAAGGTGAGGTGGCTGTGGCTTGTTCTGCTTCTCTGATCTTCCAGCATTCACCCTAATACCTGGCCCTGGGTTTGATTTTATTATTAAGATTCTTTAAGATTCATGCTAGAGAATTGCTTTAAGTTTCTCTCCATTTTAGTTGATGTTGGCTATGGGCTTGCTGTAAATTGCCTTTTTTATGTTGAGGTAAGTCCTTGGTATCTCTCCAGGACTTTTATCATGAAGGGGTGTTAGATTTTGTCAAAGGCCCTCTCTCCATCTAATAAGATAACGAGATAATGGATAAGTGATATGTATCAAGAAGATTATGCATTTCTTTGGATTTTACGGTTTGGTGGAGTACAGATTTTAAAATATGTCCTTATGATTATCTAGATTTCCTCAGTATTTGTTGTTATATCCCCCTTTTAATTTCTAATTTTGTTAATTTGGGTATTCTCTCTGCCTTTTAGTTAATTTGGATAAGGACTTTTGTCTTAGTTAGTGTTTCTATTGCTGTGAAGCAACACCATGACCACAGCAACTCTTGTAGATGTTTAATTGGGGTGGCTCCCTTACAGTTTCAGAGGTTCAGTCTATTATCATCATGACGGGTTGCATACTGACAGATGGGATGCTGGAATAGCTGAAAGTCCTACATCTTGCAGGCAATAGTCAACTGAAACACTGGGTGGTATCCTGAGCATAGGAAACCTCAAAGCCCACCCCCAAAGTGACACACTTCTAACAAGGCTATACCCACTACAACAAAGCCATATCTCCCAATAGTGCCACTCTCTTTGGGGACAGTTTTCTTTCAAACTACCACAGTTTGTCAATTTTATTCCCAAAGAACAAACTTTTAGTTCCATTGATTCTCTTTTTTGTTTATTTTGTTTCTAGTTTATACATTTCAGCCATGAGATTGATTCTTTCTTGCCATCTACTACTTTTAGGTGTGGTTTCTTCTTTTTATTCTAGAGCTTTAAGGTGTGCTGTTAGGTTACTAGTATGTAACAAGGCCTCCTCCTCCTCCCCCTCCTCCTCTTCCTCCTCCTCCTCGTTGTTGTTATTATTGTTATTATTATGGCACTTAGTGCTATGAACTTGCCTCTTAGAATGATCCTCATTGTGTCACATAAGGTTTGGCATGTTGTGTATTTATTTTCATTCAATTCTAGAAAGTCTTTAATTTCTTTCTTGACCCATTTTTTTTCCTTTAGTAGAGAGTTGTTCAGTTTCCCTGAGTTTTTAAGCTTTCTGTTGTTTCTGTTGTTGTTGATATCCAGCTTTAATCTGTCGTGGTCAGATAGGATACAAGGTTTTTATTTTTATTTTTTATTTTTTTCAATTTTCTTGTATCTGTTGCAACTTGCTTTGTGTCTGAGTATGTGGTCAGTTTTGTAGAAAGTTCTATGAGATGCTGGGAAGAAAAGTATCTTCTTTTGTGTTTGAGTGAAATGTTTTGTAAATATCTGTTATGTCCATTTGATTTATAACTTCAGTTAGCTCCAGCATTTCTCTGTTTATTGTCTGGATGATCTGTTTATTGGAGAGAGTTGGGTATTTGAAGTCTTCCACTATCAGTGCATGAGGGTCATTATGTGATTTAAGTTGTAGTAGTGTTTCTTTTATAAACTTGGGTGCTCATGTGTTTGGTGCATAGATGTTAAGAATTGCAATATCCTTTTGGTGGATTTTTCTTTTGTTGAGTATGCAGGGTCCTTTCCAATCTCTTTTGATTGTTTTGGTTTTAAGTCTATTTTGTCAGATATTAAAATGGCCACACCATCTTGTTTCTTATGTACATTTTCTTGGAATATCTGTTTGTATCCTTTTACCCTGAGATGTTGTCTATCCTTGATGTTGAGGTATATTTCTTGGATGCAGCAGAAGGATGGCTTCTGTTTTCATATCCATTCTGTTCGTGTGTGTCTTTTTATTGGGCAATTGAGTCCATTGGTATTGAGAGATATCAATGAGTAGTGTTTGTGGATTCTTGTTATTTGTTGTTGTGATGTGTGTGTGTGTGTGTGTGTGTGTGTGTCTCCCTTCTTCATTTGTTGGTCTGAGATTATTTATTCCTTGTGTTTTCTTGGGTGTGGTAAACCTCTTTTGTTTGGAGTTTTCTTTCTAGTGCCTTCTGTAGAGCTGGATTTGTAGATAGATATTGCTTAAAATTTGTTTTATCATGGAATGTCTTATTTTCTCTGTCTATTATGGTTGAAAGTAGAACGCCTGTACAGGCTAGTCTTTGTTTTGTATGTTTAGTGTTTTGATTATTATATGTTGAGGGGAATTTCTTTTCTGGTCAGGTCTATTTGATATTCTGTATGCTTCTTGTATCTTTGATAGGAAACTCCTTCAGGTTAACAAAATTTTCTTCTATGATTTTGTTGAAAATATTTTCTGTGTCTTTGACCTGGTTTTTTTTCCCTCCTTCCTGTTTTTCTATTATTTTTAGATTTGGTCTTGGTCTTTTCATAGTGTCCCAGATTTCCTGGATGTTTTGTGCCAGATTTTCTTTTTTTTCTTCTAAGATTTAACATTTTCTTTGACCAAGGTATCTATTTCTCATATCGTGTCTTCAATGCCTGAGTTTCTTTCTTCCATCTATTCTATTGGTAGGGCTTGCCTCTGAGGTTCCTGTTCAAATTCCTAAATATTTTTATTTCCAGATTTCCTTCAGTTTGGGTTTGTTTCTATTGATTTTATTTCCACCTTCAGATCTTAAACTGTTTTTATTAATTTCTTTTCATTGTTGGTGCTTTTATGGATTTCTTTAAGGAATTGATCTATTTCCTCTATAAGGACCTCTATCATGTTCATACAGACTATTTGAAGTTCTTGTTCTTGTGTGTCAGCTATTTTGCAGTACTCAGGGCCTACTGTGGTAAGGTTGCTTGGCTCTAGTGGAGACATTGTTCTGGCTCTTATTGATTGTATTTTTACACTGTCATTTAGGTATCTGGGGTTGGGAAGACTGTAATTCTAGGTGCTGATATCTGGTTTTGTCTTTGTTTGGTGGGTGTTTTACTTCTTGGTTTCTGTTGCTCTTTCTGGTTCTCTCTTTCTCTCTCCTTCCTTCCTCTCTTCTCTCCTCCCTTCCTCCCTCTCTCCCTCCCTCCCTCCCTCCTTCTCTCTCTCTCCCTTCCTTCCTTTTTTTGTTTAGCCTTGGCTGTCCTGGAACTCACTCTGTAGACCAGGCTGGCCTTGTACTCACAGAGATCTCCTCTGTCTCTGCTTCTGCCTCTGGAGTGCTGAGGTTAAAGGCATATGCCACCATGCCCCACCTGCCCCTTCTCTGTTTAGGCAAGTGTGGTGGTTGTGTGTTGGCTGGTAGGAAATTCTTCTGGATCCTGATTAGTGTGGCCATTGGGGGTTCCATGTAAAATGTGTTTTTAGGCATTGAGAGCTGACACTTAGGAATGGGGATAGGCTAGGAGAGGGGAGCTGAGAGGGTCCACAGGAGGTTCCACCAGGATCTGCTCAGTCCCCTGGGAGTGGAAGCAGAGAATGAGGAAAGGCCACAGCAGGTTGCCTCTACAGAGCTGGAGATAAGACTGGGGAGAGTTGGACTTGGAGGAATGAAGTCAGCCTACTTGCTTCCCTGGCTGGAGTGGCCTGTGGGTTCCCAGGGAGTGCCTGCTGGAATTGGGGGCTGGAATAAAATAAGGAGTGTAGTAGGGAAGTTTGGGGGGGAAGATCTCTGTGATCTACTGGAGATGAAGTCAAGGGGAGGGGGGGAGGGAGGCCACAGCAGGTGGTCTGCTGCAGAGCTAGGGATGAGACTGGGGAATTGGATTTGGAAGAGAGGAGGGATGGGTGAAGATCGGCTGTTAGCCTACCTTCTTCCCGGGCTGGAATACTCATTCCATTATTTTCAACCCAGACTCCACAGGCTTGACCACTGGGTCAGGGAGTTGCTTGCTGTCCTGAGGTCTTGAGAAGTGACAAGTAGTGAGTTCTTCTAAGTTTCTTTATTGTCAACCACATGTCCAGTATAGAGTGCAGGGTCAGGTGGTCTAACAGAAGAAAGCTTTTGTCAGTGTTTGCTCTTACTGCAGCCAAACACCAAGGGACTAGCTTTTCCTACCCTCCCAGACATTGCAAACAGGCAGCATGCTCTAGTCTCCCTACCCATGGGCTCGGAAAAAGTAAAAAGCTAATGTATGTGGCTAATTCACACTCCTTTTTGCCCCCTCTTCCCTTTCTCTGGTATATTGGTTGCTTAGTCTTTCAGTGTTCCCATCCCTGGTGGTAGTTTGAACCAGGATGGGGAAGCTCGTCCATTTTCAGGGAGGCAACAGAAGTGGTGAGTTGGAATCTTCCTTCACTGGGAAGGTGTCAGTGAGCTGAACTTCCACACTATTGTCTGTAGAACTGCAATGTGAGTTCACTTCTGTCATTGTAATGGCAGAGAGGGAGGCCACAGTGGGTATCAGAACATGCATCTTAGCAGTCCCCGGTGTTATATATTTTAATGCCTTCCAATTGAAGATAGAACAGGACTCAGTATCTGGATCCAGTATCTTACTAGCAAACACACAAGGGATGAAATTAGAAAATTGCTTATCCAAGAACTAGAAAAATAACTCCAGTGAGAAGGTCCAATCAAAAGGTGCCAACGCTTGAGATTCATCTCCTATGGGTTAGAAGACACTGTGATAACAGCGTTCTCACAAGCCATAAGAAATTCTCTTAAAAGTAAGAGATTAGGAAGCCTTGCTTAAGAAATACAATTATTTATATTTAAAAAGAACCAAAGGAAATTATAGAACTGAAAATAACTACATTTTTTGGGGCTCAGTAGCAGAGTCGGAATGACAGTCAACAAAGACAGTGAACTGGAAGAACAACAGAGCAAAATATATTGAAAGAATTTTACTATCTCTTAAAGCTAACTTTGTCCTCTAAATCCTAGAAGGAAAGGCTAACAAGAATTGAAAAAAATGGAAATAATCTGAAAGTCTGAATTTGGTAAAAGACATCCAGCAATAAACCCAATTAATTTCATGCCAAGATGCATCATAATTGTGATAATCTGAATGAAAATGTTCCCTAGAGGCTCATTTATTTGAACACTTCCTTCTCAGTTGGTGGCATTATTTGGGGGAGATTAAGAGATTAAGGAGAAAGGACATCCCTGGGGACAAACCTTGACTATACTCTCTCCCTGTATCCAGTTCACTTCCTTTGCTTCCTGCTTGTGGGTGAGGCTATGAGCTCTCAGCTTGCCTGCCACTTGGTGCTATGCTTCCCCACCATGATGGTTCCTGTGGAACTAGGGCAAAACCAGATTCATTCTGCCTTAAGTTTCTTTTGGTCATGGTGTTTCATCACAGCAACAGAAAGGTAACTAATATAACCATTAAACCTCTACAAGCCAAAGATGGAGAATCTGAGCAAGAGGAACTTTTTGTCTGCAGCACTGGGGCCAGACAAACAAGTGACACAGAGCTTTCCAGGTACTAAAAGAAAAGCTATTAATTACAGGTTCTATATGCAACCAAAATATCCTCCAGGACTGAAGAGGAAAATGAAACCTTGGATGGAAGAAAACCAAGAATTTATTGCTGACAAACATACTATTAAAGGTTAAGTAAAGGAAGTTCTCCAAAGCATGGGAGATAACAGAGGCTTTGACCTTCAGAAAGTAACACTGAATAGTTAAAAAATAGGTGCAACAGGAGAGTATGCTCATGATCTTCTTAGCTCTTGTTTAATGGTTGAAGCCAAAATTAAAATGCAGTATGATGTGCAGAAGAAATAATTGTACTAAAAAATTGGTTAAAAGGGTTTAAATGAACTGTTTCTTTCTGTCCTTCATTTGTAGTGATAAAATGATACTAGTAGTATATGATAAGTTACAATATAAAACAGTAACATTGTACAAATTATGATGGAATTATAAAAGGCTTCCATAACTCACAGAAAGGCAAGAATGGAGAAACATAACTAAATGGGGAGGGGTGTTAGGGCCACCATATAAAATACTTTATCCCAGAATGAATGGTTCAATTTAGGATTTTTTTCACTTTTATAATAATGTGGTAGCATTCTCATACAATATTGTTTTTCATTTTAGTACAGTATTTGCTAAGTCACATTATTTACCACTTGCCTATAAAATAGGCTTTGTGTTAAATGATACTGTCTGGGGCTGGAGAGATGGCTTAGTGGTTGAGAGTACTGGCTGTTCTTCCAGAGGACAGGAGTTCAATCCCAGCACGCACATGGCAGCTCATAACTGTAATTCCAGTTCCAGGAAATCCAACACTCTCACAGAGATGTGTGCAGACAAAACACCAATGTACATAAAAGAAAAATAATAAATAATTAAAAAAAAGATACTGTCTAACTCTAAGCTAATGTAAGTGTTTTGAGCATGTTTATACTGACTCATGTGTATTTAGTGTATTTTTGGCCTACAGTAGTATTCTCAATTTATGGTCTTTTGGGGGAGTTGGGATGTAATCATCACAAATCACTGTACACATGGAATTGCTGTGAGATAATCAGGATACATCATTTGAGGGAAAGAGATTGGTGAAATGAGTAAAAACGTCTCGAAACCACATCGTTGATAAGTGTGGTTCACTTCAACACAGTGACATAGATTGAAAGCAAAAGACTGGAAAGAGGTACATCGTACAGGTAGTAACGAAGCAGGAACATCCATAATATGGTCAGAAAAGGTGAATTTCGGAGTAAAGCACCAGAAACAGAGAAATTGCATTAAAAATAAAGGAAGACACAGCAGTCCTGTATGTGTACATTCCAAATAGCCTCAAAAGACATGAGACAAAAAATGATAGAGCAGAAAAGAATTTAAGAAATTAAATAGTTGCAGATAGTTAGGTCTCTGGAGTAAATCAGGTAAAACCTTGGAGTCTTCACTCCATCTTCAGTAAAAGATAGGTCTGTTAGAGAAGAAATCATCAAGAATAACAGAATCTAATATTTAGAACACTTGGAAACACTTCCATAAATATCAGACTGTAGTATTTTTTTTTCATTTGCTCATGGAGCATTAATCAATACAGTCATAATCTTGAGCTATGAAACCTAATATATATTTTTTTAAAGATTTATTTATTTATTTTGTATACAGCATGTATGACCAGAAGAGGGCACCAGATCTCATTACAGATGGTTGTGAGCCACCATGTGGTTGCTGGGAATTGAACTCAGGACCTCTGGAAGAGCAGTCAGTGCTCTTAACCTCTGAGCCATCTCTCCAGCCCTAAACCTAATATATTTTTTAAAGATGGAAATTTTATTAAATATATTCTGCAAGTAATGGAATCAAACTAAAAATACATCAACAGAAAGGTTCTTCAAACACTTGAAAATTAAATAATATACTTTTAAATCCACAAGTCTAAGTCTAAGAAATAAAGATTTAAACATTAAAAGTGAATATACAATATATCAAGAACAAGGATGTAACTTGAAACAGTGCTAAGAAGGGAATTTATACTATTAAATGATTACATTCAGAAAGAGGAAAGGTCAGTCCAACCTAAGCTGCTACTTTATGTAGAGAGAACAAGACAATTCCAGGGCAAGCAGAAGCAAGTCAAGAGGGGATGCTAATGACATCAAAAGAACAAAACTCAGAAGAGGCTGATTCTTAGGGAAAGATCACTTGATACCATCATAGGAAGAATGACCAAGATTCAAAGTGATTAGACATTTCACAATGAGAAAGAATGAAATGGAGGACATCACTACAGATCATGCAGTTAAAATGATAAAATGGAAGGCATTGCTGGAAAAAGAAAAACTTTGTTCTTATAATTCAACAACTTAATGGTAGGTAATGTCTAGTTTTAGTTTAAAAAAATTTTTTTTTCAATTACAATCTAAAATCTACCAATCTCAACCATGATGAAACAAACAACTTGAGACTACTGCCCTAAGTGTATAGCCGTTAAAGAAACTGAATTCTTAGTTGAAAAGCTTCCAACAAAGATCTCTAGACCCAGATATCTTTATTGGAGCACCTACCAACACTCAAGGAAGAATTAACACCAATATTATTTAGTCTGTCTTCAAAGCAGGAGTGCTCAGCACTCATTTTATGAGTTCCCTTGTACCCTGAATTCAAATCAAACACATCAACAAAACTTTATAACTCATATTTCTCATGAAGTTAGAGATCATACTCTTTAAAAATTACTAGTGAATTAGATCTAACAGTGTATGTAACAAAATCAAAAGAGGTTTATTTTATGAATTCAAAGGTTGAACATTTTTAAGTCATTTAAAATCTCTCATATGATCTGCAAGTTGATTCCTCAAAGACATTTAATAAAATCCAATACCCATTAATGATTTAAAAATTAGAAAACTAGAAATTAAAGGAGATTTTTCTCAGCTATATAAAGAGGATCTTCCCCAGACTATCTCTGGCTAAGATCATGCTTTGTGTTGAAACAAAGGTTGTTCCTTCTCAGATTGCAATCAAGGCCAGGATGAGTACTCTTACTTCATCTGTCTAAAGTAGTAATAGAAGTTCTAGCCTGTGTACCATAGCAAGAAAAAGAAACGAAAGGCAGGCAGATGAAAAAGAAAAACAAAACTATCCTTTCTCCCCAACATGGGTCGAATCTTTTTTTTTTTGTAAAAAAAAAAAGACCCCCTCCCCCCCCCAAAAAAACCAAAACCCAAGGATTGTAGAAAAATAAAAACTTCATTTAAAAAATATTTTATTTTATGTGATGAGTATTTTACCCAGGTCCTCTAGAAGTGTAGCCAATGCTCTTAACTACCGAGCTATCTCTCCAGTTCCCAGAACTTCTTTAGTAAACACTATAATCACTACAAATAAGATCAAAAGTCACGTTTCTGTATCCTGACAAGGAATATGAGGCAACTGAAATGAACACATTGCCATTTACAGTTGCTCCAGAGGACACAAACACATGGATATAAATTTCAACTTGTGTAGGGTTTTTGTATTGAAAACTTAAAAATGGTAATGAAAAAAATCAGAGTACCTAAATGTTGACATATACTATTCACATATGCTTCAAGGTTCACCATAGTAAATATGTTAATTCTTCTGAAATTATGCAACTTCTGTTTACAATATTTTTATTTTATTTGTGTGTGTGTGTGTGTGTGTGTGTGTGTGTGTGTGTGTGTGTGTGGCCTAGAGGCCAGAAAAAGGCACTGGGTCTCCTGGAGCTTGAGTTGCAGATGATTGTGAGTCTCCTGACATGGGTTTTGGGAACTGAACTCAGGTCCTCTGCAAGAACAAGGGCTCTTAATGCTGAACCATCTATCTTTCCAGTTCCAGGTTTATGCATTTCTACAAAATCTTCAAAATTCTTTTGAAGATCTAGGCTGAATTACTATTTTGTTTATTTACTTATTTATTCGTGTGTGTGTGTGTGTGTGTGTGTGTGTGTGTGTGTGTGTGTAAAGGCATAGGTTGCAGAATGTATAAAGCAGTATTATGAAAGAATACAGTTGATTGGATGACTGTACTGATATTAATGGCTTTCCTATAGTTATAGCAATTATGGTGTTGTGGTATTGGCAAAGCGAATAGACTTGTAAATCAAAACAATAGAATAATCAAGAAACATACCAATATGGGACCAGTAAGTTGGCTCAGTGAGTAAGGGTGCTTGCTGCAAAGATGGATGACCTGAGTTTGATTTCCAAAACTCACATGGTGTAAGGAAAGAACAGACTCCTGTCAGTTGTTTGTTGACCTTCACATGCATGCTGTGGTGCGCGCACACACTCACTCACACACACACACACATACACACACACACAAGTAAAAAAAAAGTGATGCTTGAACAGTTAGACACTCACAGACAAAATGATAAACCTCAATTTAAATTCTGTACCTTAAGTAAGATGAACTCAGATTATGGATTTAAATGTAAACAATGTGAACTCTCCAGGAAAAAATAGTAGAAAGTTTTGAAGATCATAGACTAAGCCATACTAAAAGTACAATCCATTAAAAAAAATAATGTCTCATAAAAGCATATGTATCCCACCAGTTGAAGAACTTTTAATTCACAAAAGTCAGAGTACAAGGTGGTAGAAAATGTTTTCAGTAAATATGTCTGTATACAAGCCAAAAGACTAGTTTCTAAAATGTATAAAGAACTTTCAAAATGTGACAGCATAAACTAGTCCAGTTAGAAAAGACATCTCCAGACACTGGCACTAAAGAGGTTATATATAAGATGGTAAATAAAACCAGAAAAAGACAGGCAACATCATTAGCCAATAGGGAAATGAGAAAACTGGAGAAACTACTGTTAAATGGTCAAAATAAAAACCAATGACAGCACTGAATGCCTGTGAGGATTGAGAGAGAGAATCACCCACACATGGCTGTGGAATGGAAGTGGTACAGCCACTCTGTGGAACTGACAACCTAGCAGATGCAGGCCTACGTGTTTATCCCAGAGAAATGAAAACAGTTGTGTAAGAGCCCATACACAAATGTTCCTAGAAATGTTTTAATCTCCACTCTGAAACCATCCCAGAAATCCTTGAGTGGGTGAATGATTATCCAGACAGCAGTACATCTGCATCATGATTGTTTCTCACAATAAAAAGAAACAAAAGGTGAAGCAATACAGAATGGCGAAAAGCTGTTTCTAGAAAATTATACATTGCATGATGTGATTTATATAATAGTAAATGACAACATGTTGTGATCAGAAAACTGATATGTGCTTCCTAGTAGTTCAGTAGCAAATGAAGGTAGGAAGAACGTGAATGGCTAATGAGCCCACCATGTGTGTCTGTGTGGTGGTGAGTGTGTGCTACTACATCTTGACTATGTCAGTGTCAATAGGCTGGTGTTGTATTGCATTGTAGATACTGGTGGTGATTGTTGTGATAAACTCGATGAAAGATGAATGGAGTCTCTGAAGCATTTCTTACAACTGCATGTGGACTTAGAATTACCTTGTAATAAAAAATAATTGAAAAATGTGAATGGGGCTAGAGATGAAGCTCAGCTTGAAGAGTGTCTGACTAGCATGCACAAATGTGATGGTGCACCCTTGTTAATCTTAACACTTGGGAGGTAGAGACCTGAGGAACAGAAGGTCAAGGTTACATAGTGAGTTGGAGGCCAGCCTGAGCTACATGAGACATTGTCTCAAAAAAAAGAGAAAGGATGAATTTTTATTAAGAGACAAGATTGGAGACTGCCTTTAAAAAATACAGCTGAGTCTAAGTTACACTTCAATTGTTGTTAAAGATTAAAATAAAGAGATAGCATCTGAATACAGAAAAGAAACAAGATTGGTTAATATATCAGAGCAATTGAGCATTATAGTTTATAGCCTTAAACATGGTTACAAGGAAATATTATTGGTAAAAAGCAACATCTATGAAGGGAAAATAGCAGTGAAGATATGTAGATGTCAGATCACTTGGTTTTGAAACACACAAAAAGATCTTAAAACCTGGAAATGGAGGTAAATTTTAATTAAAAGTCTAGTTAGATTAAGCAAAGCAGTAAAAGAAATGTTTCCTACTGAAGTTTATGGGGCACAATGAAAAACACATGCAGGGAAAAAAAATCTATAGAATTAAATGCCTTTCCTATTAACAAAAGAAAAAAAAAACCAACCAAATCCCCTTCATAACCAATTTTAAAAAATGCTCTGAAAATTGTAAATATACCTCACACTGTGATTTATGTTTTGAAGTGTACAGTTCTGTAACGTTAAGTGCATTTACGTTACTATGCTAATAATCTCTAGAACTCCTTTTATTCTTACAAAATGGAGGCTTTGTCCAAAGCTCGACATCCAATTGTTTCTATATTTTAGTTCTATGATATCTGAGAAAAAACCGATTTAAGTATTGGCAGTTTACTAGCTTTAAAATAGTTTTTCTTGCAATTTCTAGATGGGCTTTAGTCATACTGATACAGGAGCTTAAAAGAGAATTGTGGAAAGTTTTTATTTCCATGCTGAATAAAAATGTGACAGCTGCTCTTGTTATTATCATAAATAGAAAAGAAAGATCGACAAATTTGCAACAAACATTAAAACTACATTATGGTCTCAGAATAGATGGATATTGTGTCCTCATTTGCTGTTGCTGGACATAATGGCATGCTAGAAGCACGTTGCAGTCAGATGGGCCTGTTCCTGCCTGGGGTATAATTTTATTTGGCACATGCGTGTTGCAGAAGTGTGCTTGGTAATATAGTTCTGTGAGAGAGAACGTAATTCTCGGCCATCACAGATACAGAAACTGATGAGTCCTGAGCCTTTGTGTCTAATGACATGATAACCATGAGCCATTCCCTTGTATGGTTGTGTCAGATTTGCTTTATTGCAGGGCCTGCACATGCTCAGATGAACCTCACTACATAAGGTGGTGCTCTGGGGGACTTCTATGTGGAAAAGTTTGAAGTTGTGCTTCTCTCACAATGATTCTTGTGCTTTACTGCAGAGTTAAAAATAAATCTATTTTTAAAAGTTGGAAGCCTTCAAGTGTTACTGCAGAAGCCGGGGGGCTCTTTGGAACGTGTTTTGATCACTACTGCACGGTAGTGCATGGAAAGAATGCCATTAGGAGCTGTTTTTGAGTTGGAGGATTTTTATTTCCAGATGATTTATGGGTTGTACAGTATGCATGTTTTTGCAGATATAATGGTCTGTGTTTTGTAAGATCTGACTTGTTTCATAGTAACTATCCCACTGCTTAAATATGTTAACATCAAAAGAACACATTGCAAAAAGGTACGGGAACATAACGTATGTTAAATGAGATTACAAAGAGATGGAGTCAACCTCCTAATTTAATATAAACATACCATGTAAATAGCCTGAAGTAGCTGTAACTTTTGAAGAAATCATATTCTTCTGAGAAATACTTACATAAGATCCTGATTCAATGTTGTGAAATACTTTAAGATCTTTTACTTACATATTTGTACTATGAGGCTCTTTAAAACAACAAAATAAAGCAACCATCATTCAATAAAGTGTGTTTTTCCTGATTTTAGAAAATTCCTTTTTGGAAATAGGAGTTTGGTAGGCTCTCTTACTAGTGCCTATGACATTTTCACAGACACCCAAATTCTAGGCCCAAGCCATGGCCATCCTCAGAAATCCTTCAGTGGTGTGTGCATCTGTGGCCATGCATTTCCCATTTCAGTGTTTCCTACTCATAGTATGAGTCTTGGGCCATGGAATGTAAAATGCCTAAGTAACATGGAGAGTTCCTCATGTTACTTACTGCTGGCATTGATCAGGGTCTGTTGGGATGATATTGACCCTGTCTGGATTCATATACCTTGGGCTGCTGTGACCGTAGTGACCTCTTATTCTGTTTGTTAATACTGCAATCATCACATGCTATTGTTTCTTAACTGTTGTTTTCTTTTAGCCTTTTAAACTGTAAGAATCAAGACACTTCTTTTAGTTCAGTCCCATTGATAGATATTTCTGGTGTTTCTATGTCCAAATAGTTTTATGGTCTGGTTTTTAAGAGTTGCAAGTTTTCTAAATGGTAACTTCAAGTAATTTGTACCCTTCTGTCTAAAATCTTTTATGGAGGTCCTGTAATCTTCAGAAGGGATATCAGACTCTTGTACCTGCTGGGAAAGTTGGCTGTGTGCTACATGGGGTGCCAGTAAGGTATGGTTAGAGGGAGATGGGGGTGGGTAAGTACATCATCTTATCTCAGGCATGATGCTTGGGGACTTGGCCATTGTCTGTGAGATGCTGCTTCGTTAGTCTTCCAGTGAGGCTTTCACCTCCCAGTTTCGGTCTTTTCTTTTTTCCTTGTTCCCTGCCAATAACATATATCTATGGGCCTGGTTTTATGAAATTACTTGAAGTTCTCCACATAGACTATGTTCTCTGGTAGCTCAGTAGTGACAAAAATCAACACATTTATTATATACTTTTAAAAAGTTTTATTTATTTATTATGTATGCAATGTTCTCACATGTATGACTTCAAGCAAGAAGAGGGCACCAGATTTTATTACAGATAGTTGTGAGCCACCATGTGGTTGCTGGGAATTGAACTCAGGACCTCTGGAAGAGCAGCCAGTGCTCTTAACCACTAAGCTATCTCCCCAGCCCCCCCCCATTTATTATATACTTTTATGTCAGAGGTGGTATATACGTTATCTTGTTTGATTCTCACAGCAAGAACATGAGAGCTTACTGAGAGCACACATGAACACAAACCACCACTGCTGACACTAAACACAAATAAGAAATTTGGTACATGGAACAGTTTTATTTTTATTTTTATTAAATTTATGATAGAGTCTCATATTGCTCAGACTGACCATAAACTTGCTATGTGGCTGAGGGTGACCTTTAATAGGATTGTCGTATCCCTGTTTTTCTGTCTTCACTTCCCAAATGCATGTATGATAGAGGAACACCACCACACCTGGCTCATGGCTAGGTTAAGTTGTCTTTTAAGGATACCATTCTTACAAAATTAGTAGGTTTTCTGCTTTCATAGAGATGGAGCTGAAACTTGTCACTTTTTGAAGACAAAATATTGCTTTTTCTTTTTCTTCCTCCACTTCTCTGGTGAGGATTTACTCAGAATACCAGGGCACTATTCAGAAAAGAAATTCTTAATTTACTAAAATGGTACCCAAGAGGTACAGAAGCACATCCTTTCTCTATGGTGATGATATTCACATTAAACCTAAGGCCTTCTGCATATGAAGCAGATGCTCTCCCACTGATCCTCAGTCCTGAGAAAATCACTAAGGTAGGTTTTTGGATTGTGTAAAAGTATGGCCAGACCTTGGTCTAGAATGTTGAGCCAGATTTAGCAACAAGTCTATTGGTTGCCTTCATACTCCACTGGAACGAATTACATTTCTGGACTGTTCAGTTAAGATGAAGGTCAAGACAATTCTTTGTTTTGGGAGATGTAGATTTCTGGTAGATAAGCCTTAAGGGTGTGGTGAAAGACTCTACCTCCTATGAATAAGTGAAATGTGGAATCTGAGCAGTTGAATGTCTTCCAGTTGGATGAAGATAAAAAGCACAGTGAAGAGCAAGGGACCTTAGAAAAATGAAGCCATAACCAGTATGGCTGATATTAGATCTTTACTAGAAATGATGTATGGCAAAAATACCAAAGAATGGCAGTGACAGGAAACAGAGAATTGAAAGAGGAAAGCCAATAAGGCCACATTTGAGAAGCTAGAGGCGTAGGAAGAATGTTTTCCCTTCCTTTATAACTAAAGAGATGTGTGGCTCACTGGTGGAGCACTTGCAAAGAGTGTTTGGGGCCATGACTCAGCAGTATTCAGATTCAACACTTGCCTAGAATCCTCCAGTGAGGGACTGGGGGTGTGGCTCAGTGGTAGAGCACCTGCCTAGAATCCCCCAATGAGGGGCTGGGGTATGGCTCAGTGGTAGAGTGTAACTGAAAGTTTTCCTGTGCCCACCTGGCTCCTGTGTCCTTGTGTCCTGCAGCCGCTCAGACCCAAATGAATACGCAGAGGCTTATATTAATTATGAACTGTATGGCCTATTGGCTCAGGCTTCTCGCTAGCTAGATCTTACATCTTAAATTAACCCATTTCTATAAATCTATACTTTGTCATGAGGCTCATGGCCTACTGGTATCTTTACATCTTGCTTCTCATGGTGGCAGCTGGCAGCATCTTGTCTATTCTGCCTTTCTCCTTCCTCCTCACTAGTTAGAATGTGCCGCCTAACCCTATTGTGCCTCACCATTGGCCAAACAACTTTATTTATCAACCAATCAGAGCAACACATTTTAACAGCATACAAAAAGACATTCCCCCATCACTTTGGAAAGGAGGCTCTGCTTTTGTTTCCACAGGAAGCAAGAGGCTATGGATTTGTTCCAGATTAAGATACATCAGATTTGACCAGCCAAGACCCTTTGAAAGGTCTCCAATGACACCATGGCCCAGATCAACCAACATCCAAAATCAACTTTAAGACAACTGGCTCAGAGAAAACAGCATCACAGACTACTCCAGTCAGGACTTGACCATAATCCTAAAATTTTCTGTGTGTTCCCATAAGATTACCAGCGCCTTCTATCAGCAGGAAGTAGCCTAGAAAACAATGTCCACATTCTCCCCAAATTGGATTATGGATGTTTGTCTTTGTTTAGGTTGTTGGTTACAAATTTTTATTGGTCATAGTCAATCTCTTTCTAAAAGAAGAAAGGAAGATATGATATAGAAATATAGAAAATAGATATGATAGGATGAAAGGGTAGATTATTGAATCTACCTTTAAAGAGCAACTTGTTTGAGATGTTTTACATTGCTGTGGATTTTAGTTTATTGATACAAATTTAAAGTTAATTTTGTTATACTGTATGTATATTTCTACTCTTGTTTAAAATATTTTGTTTGTGCAACTCATTTGAAATTGTAGTGTATAGTTGAGAAATACAGATTAATAATTAGTCATCTATGATAATCAAACATAGTCATGTTAGTTAAGTTTTCTAGGTATACATAGATATATTTCAATTAGGTAGGTAATCTTCAAACACTTCAAAGATCTACAGAATATGGAATTTAAAATGTTGAAAAAACTTAGACTTTCTGGACAGTGAGACATGTCTGTTCCTGGCAGCACCAGTTTACTTCAAAAAGAAAGATGGGCATCGAAGACACTCCATATGGAATTTGTCTTCTTCTGGCAAAAATAGCCATTTAGGCAAGAAACTGCTCTTGCCTGGACTGCTTGAGAAAATGTTATTTCAACTGGACATGCAGGACCCATGAAAAAATGACCACTGAACTTTGCAAGGCGAGATGGTCCTTCAGGTTCCTGCTCACAGAAGAAATTGTCAGACATTCTACAGGACATAGAGAAGCAACTGAGAGACTCTAGACCTGTAGGCTGAAGATGGATGCCCCGACATTACAGAGGAACTTTGGATGACTGTCCAGGCGGCCAGCTGTCTCTGTCATTCTAGATTTTTTGGAATTTGCTTACAATACTCTTCCTGTTTACTTAGATAATATTATATCCTTCTGAGGTCATTGATATAGTTGAAGACTAGATAGTTATAATTTTCCTTGGTTATGATAGAAGATAAGTTTGATATGAAACCTTAGACTCACAAATATAGGATAAATAGAATATTTTCTTTAATTTTGCCAAATACAAATAGACTAGATATTATAACTGTTCTATTATATGTAATTTTACTATGTTAAAGTTAAAATCTTCCTTTTTAATTAAACAAAAGCGGGGAAATGCTGTGGAATAATGCTTTTGTACACTGGTTTAATAAAATGCTGATTGACCAGGAGCCAGGCAGGAAGTATAGGCGAGATTAGCAGACAAGGAGAATTCTGGGAAGAGAAAGGCTGAGTCAGGAGATGCTAGCATGCCATCCAGGGAGCAGCATGTAATGACACACAGGTAAAGCCACGGAACATGTGACGACATATGGATGAACAGAAATGGACTGAGTTTAAGTGTAAGAGGTAGTCAGTAGTTAGCCTGAGGTAATGGCCAAGCAGTTAAAAATAATATTAAGCCCTTGTTTGATTATTTTATAAGCAGGCCACGGGACTGCAAGGCCCAGGCAGGATCAGAGGAACTTCTAGCTACAGTAGAGCACCTGCCTAGAACCCCCCAGTAAGTGGCTGGGGTGTGGCTCAGTGGTAGAGCATCTGCCTAGAATCCCCCAGTGAGGGGCTGGGAGTGCGGCTCAGTGGTAGAGCACCTGCCTAGAATTCCCCAGTGAGGGGCTGGGGGTGTGGCTCAGTGGTAGAGTCCCTGCTAGAATCCCCCAGTGAGGGGCTGGGGTGTGGCTCAGTGGTAGAGCACCTGCCTAGCCTGTGCAAGGCCTTAAATTGGATCCCCAGCTCCTCATACTACCCCATGAAATCAAGGGTTTCATTTTATATGCCAGAGTCTGCAGTAAGTCTTGCTGACTCCCTTCTGCCTTGTGCTTTCCTTATGCTTTCCTTGTCGTCTCCTGCATCTGGACTTTGGTCTGTGAAGCTGTACTTTTTCTCCCAGACCCTGCTTAGATGCTACTTCCTCCAAGAATTTCTCTCCAATGGCATAAACCAGAAATGATTTTTTTTCATGTTCTTATAGCAGTTGTGCACTACCAACAGTACTTGACATAAATCTCCTGGTACTGTAAGGAGCAGTGGTTTGCAGATTAAATAGCACAATTAACTTTGTGTTAGTGTTTATATCATCCTGAGTGTCTGAGATAGGTAATATTATCTCCATTGCTGGAGACCTGTGGATGCTGATGTGCTTCCTCTGAAATGGTGACAGGGGGAAGTACTATCAGACAGGCCTATAGGAAGTCAGAACTGCCATGTGCTGAGGCTGCCAGAGAGCATGGCATCCCAGGGCCTGTTGGAAGTGAGGGAATGCTTCCCAGGGGCCTCTAAGTATACCTGGTAAAGCAGGAGCACACCTGCTCTCCCTTTTCGCCTGCTTGGGACGAGGGCAAGGGCGAGGTTTGGTCCTACCCATTGGTCCCATGCTCTGGCCCAGGTGGCTTTCTAACCCAAAGGCCTCAGTGTTTCTAGCCCTGCTTTAGTTGTCATCTTTGCCCCACCTCCCGAGGTGAATCTGTTGGCACAGTACTTCCCTGTTGCTTATTTTTATTATTATTTTAGTTTGTATTCCTAAGTACCCTTCACAAGTTGTTTTCTTTCTTTTTCCTCCCTTTTCCCCTGTGCCCTCGGAGAAGTTATGTACTTCTTAACCTCTTGGATACCATTTTAGTAAATTAAGAATTTAGTTTAGTGAATGATACCCTAGTGGCCTGAAAGAGTTAATACAAGTTTCTTCGGTATTAAATCCTAGGGAATAATTTATGCCTTAGAGTGTGGCTTGGTATCTAGCCTGTTACAAATACCATAGGATATTCTTTTTTTATTTTACTTTATGGTCTCTTTTGGAAAGGTAGCCACTGAAAACAAGTGGATTTTGAGCATATATGTAAGAACCTTTTATAAATATTTAAATTTCTAATATATTCACAAGAGAAGTATTATTAGAATAGAGATTAGGTACAATCAGATTTCAGTGCATCCCCGTATACTGTGATCTTGGTAGGGGAGCCTCAATGCTTTCCTCCACTCTAAAAACATTAGTTTTCATGGCATTTACATCAGAGTGAGCAAACTAATCACATTCTCAGGTATTTTGTCTGTCTGTCTGTCTGTCTGTCTGTCTCTCTCTCTCTCTGTGTGTATCTGTGTGTGGTGGGTGAAGACCAGAGGTCAGTGTTTGTGTTGTGCCTTAGGATCCATCTACTTTGTGTTTGGAGACAGCATCTCTCATTGACTTGGCGCTCCCCAGTCAACCTGAATGGTCACAAATACACCTATCTCTGTGTTCAGAACTGGGATTTCAAGTGCTTGCCACCACCCTCATTTATCTTTTTTTCTTTTTTATAAATATGGGTTGTGGCGATTGAATTCACGTTCTCTTGCTTACAAAGCAGCACTCTCTGACTGAGCTGTCTCCCCAGCCCACTCCGTGTTAATGCAGCGTCCAGGTGTACTGTCTGGGTTGACTTTCTTGGTCTTGCTTTTAGATTGCTATATGATCTTAGGTAATTTAATTAACTTCTCTAATCCAGCTTTCTTTACATATAGACTAGAATGATACTGGTGTGTCACTCAAAATTGTTATAAAGTTAAGTGCTCAATAAAAATGAGCTATTATCTTTTATTACTTATTGTTAGGACCTTTTAGATAGATCAAATGATAGAAAGTGCCAAGGAGAGAGTCTGGATTATGGCAGCAGACAAAAAAGAGGAGAACGTTTATTAATGTTAATTATATAAGGCTCCTTTGAGTTGATGTGAAAAGCTACTCCTAATGTGAAGTGCTCTGAAACTCTGAGCCTTCCAGTGTGAGCTCTGTTCTCTCTGTATGTGAGTGCCCAGCTTTTGTACCTGTCACACAGAGTAATGGCTGGCCTACTCTTTCTCCTCTTTGCCCCAGGCAGTAGTTTCTCAAAGTGAACTTTAGTTCTGTCATTTTCCTCATGTCCCTCTGTATCTCTCTACCTCTCTTCCAGTTTGGGTGCTTCCTTCCTTAGTCCTTCATTGTCCTCCCCTGCCCCATGGTTACAATAAAAAATCCTGTGTGTAGCTGCATCTGCATAACTTTGACTTTATGAGGGCTGTGGTGTGGTGATAAGAACAGGATCTTGTCCTCATTAGATTGCAGTTTATTATCACCTACAGAGAAGGTTGTCATTGGAGTCACTATCTGAAGAGGAGGCTGGCTTCTCAGGCTGGAAAGTGGAACAGGCTGGGAGAAATTCAGCTGGGCTCTTCGTTCTGAGCACGACTGAATGTGGCTGGATGATGTGCCCAGGAAGAGTTGTCTTGGCACATGGGAAGGACTTGCTTTGTGGAAGCTGGAGAGTAGGAAGGGAATGGTATAGGCAAGGAGCCTGAGAGGTTATTTTTGCCATGATATGAATGTCTTGAGACAGCATCCTGGACTGGATTATTCAGGACATACTCCTTGGGGTTGTGTTTGGCTGTTGATAAAGTAAGCAGTTGGAAAAGCGAGTTAGGAAATTTTGTATTTCTCACTCTTAGGCTGGTTCTTTAGGGTAGCATAGTTAGAGAAGTACCTGTTGTTGATGATGAGATACTCAAAGCTACTTTGAGTCAGTCAGTATATAATGGATCAAAGGAGAGACACCTACCAAAGCCAATCATAACATGATGAATATGCCACAAATGAAGTAGGTTGTTATTTAACAATGAACTTGGAAAAAATAAGACTGAAGCACAAAGTTTGTCATTGCCTATGCAGTTATTAACTGCTGGGAGAGCATGCTCTGGCAGGCGTGTGCTCACAGCGGATATGTGCACAGTGTGCTGTGAACTCCTAAAATGAGGAATCCACACCGTGTGCTGCCATTCCAAATTGATGGAGTGTTTGCCTGATTATTGCTTTGTTTTTAGTGTAGTTTGTCTAGTGGGACAGATACATTGACCAGCAGAGTTCTGTATTCAGTCTTCTTGGCAGTTATTTCTTTTCTTGTAAGTTACTAATCACTCTGATAATGTCATTTTGCCTTATATAATTGATTACCTTAAACTTTCTTGGGCCCAAGTCATTTTTTCCTGACTCTAATCGACCGTAGGACTGTGTGTGAGGAGGTCTTTGGGTCACAAGATAGAATCTTATCCAGTCTTACTTTATCTAGCTTGTGAGGCCATTGGTAACCTTTTGCTAGGGGTACCTCAAGTTTGACTCCTAAATTCATTGAACAGTTCATACTAACCCCACTGCTTTATCGGCTTTCTTTTTTTTTTTTTTTTTTTTTTTTTTTGGTTTTTCGAGACAGGGTTTCTCTGTGTAGCTTTGCGCCTTTTCCTGGAACTCACTTGGTAGCCCAGGCTGGCCTCGAACTCACAGAGATCCGCCTGGCTCTGCCTCCCGAGTGCTGGGATTAAAGGCGTGCGCCACCACCGCCCGGCTCACCCCACTGCTTTATAATGCAAAATCCATAGATGTTTGTTCATTTCTCAGGATGTTTTTGGCTTTGAAAAAAATTTAAAAATTAATAAGATTATTGTAATTATCAGATTCTTCAGCATTAAAGATGAAATGCACTGTTGCTTAAGAATTTGACTTCAACTGTTTCTTTTAAATATTAAAATTTTATTTTTATCTATGTGTATGGGTGTTTTGTCTGCATATGTGTCTACACCACTTATACATCTGGTGCCTGTGGAAGCTAGAAGAAGATGTTGGATCCCCTGGAACTTGAATTACAGGTGTTTGTGAGCTACCATGTGGGTGCTAGGGTTTAAACCTGAGTCCTCTGCAAGAGCAGCCAGAGTTCTTAACCACTGAGTCATCTCTCTACCCTACCCCTTAAACTGGTTTATATTTGGGGCTAAATGTTAAAGGGAAAGTCTATTAGTTAATTTTCTAGTTCCTTTGACCAAATACCCAACCAGACACAACCTTAGAGTATATTTTGGCTCACAGTTTGAGGATATAGCCTGCCCTGGCCAGGTGACATAGCAGCAGCAGCCTGGAGCAGCTGATTACTTTACATGCACATTCAGAAAACAGAGATTAATGAATCCTCAGATTTGTATCCCATCTGGAACCTCAGCCCGTGGAATCATGCCACTACGTTCAAAGTGGGTTTCCTCTACTCAGTTACGCCTTTCTAGAAACACCTTTCTAGATATAACCTTTAGTTTGTTTCTATTGTGATTCTGTATCTCATCAAGTTGACAGTCCAGATTAACCATTACAGGAAGTATGATAGGATAAATTCTGTTAGTGACACCTTGTTGCCACAGGATCAATAATACCGAATACATAGTTATTCAGTAAAGCCAGCATATATTATTATAAAAAGTAAAGCTACAAGAATTGAAACAGATTTGAAAATATTCTGGTTACTGCCTAAACAGCTATTGTCCTGAGAGTCTGTTACCACTATTTTCAGTGTGTACCTTTGTGCTTCCATGATTGGTTATCCTTAAAGACTTGACAGCTGTAGTATTGAAATTTCATGAAGTTTTTTTTTTTAGATTTATTTATTTATTATGTATACAGTATTCTGTCTGCATGTATACCTGCAGGCCAGAAGAGGGCATCAGATCTCATTACAGATGGTTGTAAGCCACCATGTGGTTGCTGGGAATTGAACTCAGGACCTCTGGAAGAACAGCCAGTGCTCTTAACCGCTGAGCCATCTCTCCAGCCCTTCATGAAGATTTTATGTCTTCCATTTTGCTGTCAGCCCAAAGCATGGGAATTTATTAACTAGGAAAGTTATATTTGTTCACATAAAAATTAATAAAAATTGATATGTCATTTTGTTTCCCTAATAATTTATTTTCGTTACTCAAAACAAACATGAAGGAGAAGGGAAAAATGACTTAACATCATCACCTACCTGGGAGAGAAGAGATACAGAGGAGGCAGGAATAATAGACAACATGGCAGTTAGAAATTGGCATGCCAGTAATTACAATAAATGTAAATAGACTAGATCATTCAGTTAATAGACAAATGTGGTCAGATTGGATAAAATCAACAAAACCCCAAGCTGCTCAGTTTATAAGAAACATATGCCAAACAGAAGGTTACAGGAGGCAGTGGACTGGAAAATTGTATTTCAGACTCATGCTAATCAAAAGGAAGTTGGTGTAGCTGTATTGATATCAGATAAAATAGACATCAAAGCAGAAGCCATTGGAGATGAAGATCACTGCACAGTGTAAATGTCCCGGTTCAGCAGATACAGGGGCTTTGGCATCCAGGAGCTCAGAACAAAGTCCAGAAAGTAAAAATATGCAGAAATAGAAGGGAAATGGCTAAAACTGCAACCTTAGTGGGACATTTGCATACCTTTCTGAATAATTGATGAATTGGCAGGTGGAAACTCGGAAGGCTAGAGATGATTTGAAGAACATGATTGATGGGTTTGACCTCATAGATACAGATCACTAGTTTCTGTGTATTCCACTGCCGTGTGAACCATGTACACACAGGTTCACCATCGATTAGGTACAGGACTGTAAAGTAAGTGCCAGTAAATATCAAGTAATAGAAATGGTGTGATTTCCCTAATCAGCAAGGAGTTGTTCCAGAAATAAGTCAAGAGGTGATAGGATATCTCAGCCTAGAAATGGAGCCGTCTGTGGGTGACCGCAGCTTTTTGCACATTTTATTGAAAACATTTACTCAAAGGGAGAAAACTTCATTTAAAAACAAGAAATTTTGTGTTGCTGACCTTAATAATTGTGCAAATTGATATAATTTAGAATTTTCACATTTGAATATTTGATACTTGATATTCTAGGAACTTTCTTGAGAACTCTCTCTTCCAGAAGGCTTGGGATTGTGTGCTGGATGGTGGCAGGAGGTTTGTATTTACTGAAAACATGAGATGCATTTCCAGAATTGTGGCTCCAGCTGAGCTTGGGTTTTGAATGCTTGGCTTCACATTTATGGGAATGAGAGGCTCAGAGAAGTTGAGGAACATTATTTCCTGATCCATATTTAAACAGTAGCAGAGGAGCCTCTAGTTGCCCTCACAGATACGTTGTCTGTTGTTGTACCACTCCTTCCCACTTTCGTTTTAGAGGAAAAACGTAATATAGATATTTTCAGATTGGTTCTGATCATTGGTTCTTTACAGAGTCATTATTATTATTGTTATTATTATTATTATTACTCTTTACTTGTTTAAAGTGCCAGAGATCATATAAATATTCAGGCATTCATGGCTGCTTGTAATGGACTGAGCTGACCTGCGTTATGAAGGAGTGGGAATCAAAATCAGAATGGCCACTAGGTTTGAAGAAGTAACCCAGCATGTGGATGTAGGGTCGAGCTGTGCACATGGTTGAGGGCACATAGGGATTGTGTGAGTGTTAACAACATGTGCATGTTCTCAGGCATCCTATCCCATCGTCTCATTAGTTCTTTCTCTTTGAAATTTTTCACATTACCCAGTTCAGTCTCTTTTCTTAAGGCAGTTCACTGTGCTTTGTTTTCCATTCTTACTGTAATCTTTTTTGAGTAGAGGGTGCTGTAAGTAATGGCGTGGAAAAATGCAAGAACCATTAAGCCCATTATATCCTTCTCTGCTATCCTTTCCTTAGAGTGCTTGACTTCATTCTGGTGAGCTACTTCCACACTTACATGAATATGTTTCATCTTGGGGTTATTTTGAAAATTGATGCATTTAGAATAAAAGTAGGTGTAACCTCCTTTCACATTTGTATTTATAACATTCACTGAATGTAGAACTCGCATGTCTCCTGATTTTTTAAGTATCCATAATTTCTGAAAAGTTTAAGGCACAAATGAATTGTTAAATCTATGCCCCTGTTTGAATTAGTAACACACAGTCTCTGTTTCCATTCTTTATAAAATTTGAAAAAGTTACCATGTAGCTCTTTTCTTGAGTGAGGAATGCTGGGGATGGAACCCAGGATCTTGTACATGCTGGGTATCACTGAGACATGTCTTCAGCCATGTACAGCCCTTAATAACAGTGTCCTCAGTGGAGTTTCTGAATTGGCTGGAGTTGGTTTTCAGATTCCTCATGGAACACCTAGACCTTTCACAAGCAATGCTGCTTCCTCTCTGCCATGACTAGAAACTACTAATGCCTATGAGACAAAGACAGAGTATTTCATGAAGGGCCCACACTGGTTATTGAAGGATGAAGGACTGTTCATCCTGGATGCTGCATGCAGATCATTAGGAGACAAGGCCTTACCTCTTTGAGCATGATCAGGTTCAGCCTCCACACAGGTGCTCCTCAGTGCTTTCAACAGTACACTGTGAATTTATGAAACTTGCCTGGGTAAGAGCTGTCCTGTGCACTGGCCTTTAAATCAATGTTTTAGACCACTGTCTAGTTAGTAAAGATGCAAGGCTGTGGGCCAATCCGAAGATAATGTGACTTCCTTTTATGCCTCCCAGTTGTGTCTAGGAAGCTGAAGCTGAAGGATAAGTTGGTACCTGTCATCACTCCAGAAATTATTTTACTGGGTAAATATTGGTATGGGAAACATACTCAAAGTTGTATTTAACTATCTTAACACTTTTAGTTAGAAAATCCATTTGTGTTAGTACTTTAATAGCTTCTGGAAGGAATCAAGTCAAATCACTCCTATATAATCTTCCATGTGTATCATAGTTATATTTTAATCAAATCACCTACAGTTGATTGTATTTCATTGACAATTCATATTGACTTCATAGGTCTAGAGTAGACTGTTTAAATAGCTCTGCTAGCTAAGGCATTAACCTTTGCCCTTATTAAAAATATGTTCCAAAGTGTGAGGGCAAAATATTATTGACTAGACCATGCTTAAATATTCCAAAGGGAAAGTAGCCTGAACAAAGTTAAATAAAGAAACTATTAGAGGTAAACTCAGCTGATCATGTTAAAGAGGCTTTGCTGCTATGACAGTCGATGCTTAAAATAATCCCCCAGACAAACTTAATGCCCATGAATGTGGCTTACATTCTCAAATCTGCTGGGAAACTCTAATTATATGATTATAGCTAAACTGAGGTTTATTTTCCAGTTTTCTTTCATTATATTAGAGTGGGACATGTGTGGCCATATTGAATCCTTTTTTTTTTGCCATGTCATTTGTTAATTCAATTGATATAACGTTATTAAAACTTGCAAGAAAGCTGTTTAAAAATAAAGTAACTGAAAATTTCAGACTATATGTAAAGATTGTGAATGCTTACTGAAATTAGAGCAAGTATTCTTTGTTAAAATATAAGAAGTATTCATTAAAATGAGTAACAGTTACTTTAGTATATATACTTCCACCATGTCTTGAGACAGGTTATGTGTCCATTCTTTGCATAGGCTCTTCATACCTTCTTTACTCTTCTGTATTTCCTTCTTCATGTGCGCTCTTCACAGAAGAAATAAGTAGCCATCAGGTGCACCTTCAGCTTCCTGCCCCAGCAGCCCATAGATTTATTTCTGTAGACCCCTAGTTTGCCATTTATACTCTCACAGACACTTTTGTTTCTATTCCAGAAATAACCACTAAATATATCTTTAATTCCCAAATTAACTATCAGTTAAATGTGTTGTGATATCATCTGTATTCTCCCATTCATGTGTAGGAAGGGCAATGTAGAACTCCAGGATGCATCTAGAGAGTAGGTTGATCTTGTTCTTACCTTCCTTTCTGTTCCCAAAGTTAAGAGCACATAACTGTCAGACTTGTGTGTAGCTAGAGTTTTCCTGCCTGGCCCACAGTCAGGACAAATCTCTCTCACCCGCCAGTCTCACAGCCGCTCAGACCCAACCAAGCAAACACAGAGACTTATATTGGTTACAAACTGTATGGCCGTGGCAGGTTTCTTGCTAACTGTTCTTACAGCTTAAATTAATCCATTTCCATTAATCTATGCCTTGCCACATGGCTCGTGGCTTACCGGCATCTTCACAAGTGGCTTGTCATGGTGGCGGCTGGCAGTGTCTCCCTCTCAGCCTTCCATTTCCCAGAATTCTTCTCCTTGTTAGTCCCGCCTATACTTCCTGCCTAGCCAATGGCCAATCAGTGTTTATTTATTGACCAATCAGCAACACACTTGACATACAGACTATCCCACAGCACTTGTGATAGCCCTACATTTTGTTCTCATTCCTCCCCCCCTCCATCACCGTGAGCAATGTGGTATAAATATGCTATTCCATCACTCTAGTTTCTAACAACAGTGTTGACCAAGGTTTTACATCATATGAATTTCTATGGTATAGCTTTTCAGAATCTTTGTAGAGGTTCTTACTAAATGTAAATGCTTGTAGTTTTTTAAAATTGAGGTAATGTTTGCCCCTCTTCAGGTTTGCTGTTCCTTTAAAATCTGTCGCCTTTTTACTGTTTGGTGAAATGTAACAGAAAGTGTATAAAGCAGATGTACAGTTCAGCCAACTGTAAAATAAACACCTGAGCAATCACCACCCAGACATGAAGCAGGACATCACCAGCTCCCAGCAGTCCATGTGTTTATCACCTCTTTAAAGATTAAGGCTGGTGTTCCATGAGCTTATCCACCAGCTCCTGCAGCGTAATTTGCATGGTAAGCTATGGCTTTGTGAAGCAGCTATGATTCCCTCCTTTAATATATTTATTATCTCTACATTTTAGTTTTCTCTTTTTAGTATTTAGTTTTTGTGTACATTCTGTATATGATTTCTTTGAAACAGGCTAGGAACTAGGTATTCAATTTGTGATTGTTTGTTACAATGTAATGTAACTAAATAGAACTTCTAATTTTTTTCAAAACTATTAGCTTACTTCCTGACAACTAATTTCAGAGACTCATGCTCTCTTCTACAGACGTGCTCTATCTCTCAGTGTTTTAAACATTTCACTTGAAAATCAGATCTCATAAGGAGAATAGCTATTAGATCACATCAGTTTATTTAAGCATCTCTTCCATTTCTCATGGGAGTTGTGTATCTCTGTCCTCAGGAATATATACTCTTAGAGGCTCTGGGTGCCTTGCCTTCTCTGAAACAAGCAAACAAACAAACCAAAACACAGACACTCCCCACGAAAAACAAAACAGGAAAAAAAAAAACCAGAAAAAACATCAAGTTTGTGAGTTGGCGATATAGACGTTGAGTTATCTATCTTGGCCTGTGGTACTGAAGATGAAGACAGTCAGCCTTGGATGAGCAAAGTTTTGGGGTTTAAGAGTTGGTGATACTCTGTACCCATCTGTGGTGACAGTGTCTTGACAGTGAGAAGCTAACCTGTGAATCTTGTGTTGGATTTACTATTAGTGATTCTCCATTGTGTTTTCCTTTTGCATACTTAGTTTTGCACAGCAGATGTATTTTGTTTGCTTTTTAAAATCAGTGTTTAGTAATGCAGAGATTCTAGAATAATACAATGAAATAGTCCTGAACTGAGGCAGGAGCTGTTCTTGTTCAGTTCTTGTACTGGCATGGTGATCTTTGACAGTTTGTTTCAATAGTAACTTATTTTAATGAGAGGGTCATATTTGGAATGATTAGCTAATCTAATCATTAAATGTTCTTTTAAGCTTGCAGCATCAGTTAAGGTATGACTCATAAAAACGTTTTTCTATAAAAGCAATGTCAGAATTAAGTGCTCACTGGAATCCTATGCAGATAGGATTGAAGGTTGAGGCAGCTCTGAGCGTTTCTATTGATTTTGAAAATTAATCTAATTGGCAGCTGTACTCTAGAAGACTTGATTTCTAAGTCCTTTGTATGTACTTGTACTATTATAAATAAGAGTGCATTCTGCCTGATGCCAGGATGTGGGCTTTAAGATTTACTAAGAACACTAAACATCTTAACTACTAGTTTTTCTTTTTTTGGCAAATATGGGTAAACAATGATATATATGTCCACTTCTAGATTGTAGTTTAGAACATTAAAAGCCATGAGGTTTTGTTGTTGTCGTTGTTATTTTTGTTTTTGTTTGTTTCTAGGAGATCTAAATTAGAGACTTTATAGACTGTGTCGCTCAGAACTGTAGTATCTAGCATTATCCTCAAAGATACCCTCCTCCATTTCTGCTGATCATAGAAACTCAGAGCAAGCCTTTGGAGGTGCAGTGTTAGTAAGGGCAAGGCTTGATCGGTCAGAGTGTCAAGGGGTGGCTGCCTTTTCTTGCTGCATTGCTGGTTGTGTGTGGGCTGCCATTTGGCAGCTATCCTGCTTCTGCAGAGTGTTGTAGCTCATGGAGGAGCAGAGCCAGGGCACTCCAGACTTCCACTCTCCAGGGATCTGGGTTCCCAAAGTTAAATACTCTACCCTAGGCGATACACCTGTAGAATGGGGGTGTTCCCTGTCTAAGCTTTTACTCCACAAAGATTCGAGAAGTCCATCCAGTGCCTCAGGTGAGCTGGCAGTTGGGGAGCTGCACTGACAGGACACTGTCATAAGAATCAGAAGCTATATTTGTAGCTTTTAAA
Source organism: Peromyscus eremicus (assembly GCF_949786415.1). NCBI lineage: Eukaryota > Metazoa > Chordata > Mammalia > Rodentia > Cricetidae > Peromyscus > Peromyscus eremicus. The sequence continues at coordinate 29,887,004 of NC_081438.1, read as the reverse complement.
TTATTTACTTTTGCTTGTGATAAGAGATTTGACCCCTGGCCAGCAATATATTCAAATCAAGCATTTTGGATACCTTCTCTAAAATGTCTCTTCTACTAACAGGTTGCTGCAGTGATCCCGTAGTGCTGATGTCCTGTTGGGATTCTGGGACTTCTGTTTGGAGCGCTGTGAGAACGCTAGTGCTAAGCAGCAATTCCGGGGCAGCTGCTCCAGGAAGAGTCTCACTTTAAAGAGTTCAGCAGTCTCATGCCAGTGTCTCTAGGTTTTGTGGGGTTTCTTGGGGTGTGCTGCTCTTCATTGCATCCTGGAGCTTCTGCAGAGAAGAATGATGTCATTAAGAAAGTCCTAGGAGGGAGTTCTCTCACAGCTGTAGCCCTTAGAGGTTGGAAGGCTCTGGCAGAATGCGTCTTGAGGCATAGGCCTCACCCTGGAGTCACTGTCCTCACTTATAGCAACAGGTACATCCATAGAGAAACTGCAAGCAAAATAGGACAGTGATTTCGTGTCTGCTGCTGCCCTTCTTTGTAAACCATATGCCATCGGAGGACAGACAGAGGAGTTCCTCCTTATTTTTGGTTTTCACATCCTTATCAGAAGACCCCTTCTTTCACTTCTCCCCCGACTATCAGTTCACTTATTTAGGGTTAGAATGTGAACTCCAAGAGGCCAGAAGTCAGATTAGTTTTGCTGGCTAGCCACAATCAAGTGTGTGACAGAACAACTTCCAGACACAATCTGTTGGATGAGTGAGTGAACCTCTTAAGTCACCTATATTTCAGTTGCCGGTGGATTGAGGCTCATCTGATGGGTGTTTAGAAAAGTAGGTATCCCAAAGCAAGTCAACTTAGCTAGTGGGTAGCTCTGTCCTAGCTGGCTCAGAGGTCAGGCCAGTGATGTCAGCAAACGAAGCGTGTCTGAGTGATTATTGAGGGAGGGGATTAGAAAGTATCTGCTTGTAAACAAATCGAGATATTTGCTTTTCAGTGCTTTTTCTGGAGTTGGCCTCTTAGAGTTATTGATTCTATTTTTCAGCAATAACTCAGTTGTTGAAGACAGTTGTTGAAGCAGATAAGTCCTTCTTTCCCAAGCATTTTAATAGTTTGCAGGAGTATGTGAGGAGCTAATAGGGTTTGATTGGACAGATTTTGTAACCGTGGCCCACTGTTGCCACCATGGCCCTTACCTTCGGGTTCCTTTTCTTCATAGGAAGGTGAGGACCTTGTTACACAATTGAAACTCAACTGGGAGGGAATGTGGAAGCTTAAGCTGGGGAATTTCCATGTTGGATATGTTGCTTCCCATGTGTATGTGAGGGAGTTGACGTGGATAGTAGGAGATTTTGAGCACATTGGATTGTGAGTTCTCAGATGACCCTTTACTCCATGGATGCTGAGGTTTCAAACTGGTGAGTCACATGCCTGTCGTTTTTTAGTTTTGGGTTGAGCATTGAAGGGGCAAACTGCTCTACTTTAGAAGTAACAATTTTAAGCATTATGGAAATTTTAGAGGCAACACATGATGAGTTATCTCTGTGGTATTTATTTTAAGAATCATTTATTAGTTCTTTGAGCATTTTATACATGGTTCAATCATATTCACTCCCCTTCCCCAGCTCTTCCCAGATCCACATCCCTTCCTTAACTACACAGCTTTGTCTCCTATCATTATCATCATCATCATCATCATCATCATTATTATTATTATTTATTTATTTATTTTTTTAAAACATATCAAGACCAGTTTGTGCTAACCAAATATTCTTAGCTGTGTGGTCTTCACTGGGACATGGTTGACTTGCCAGGGGCTGCACTCTTATAGAAAACTGTCTCTCCCTCTCCCGGTAGCTAGCAGTAGCCAATAACTCCCTAGATAGGGGAGGGATTTCCTGCCCAATTCTCATCTTCATTCTGGGATTTGATCTGGCTTGAGCTTGCACAGGTTTTGTGATTCTGTCTCAGCCATTATGAGTTCATATGTCCAGCTACCCTGCTGTGTCCAGAAGACATGGTCTCCTTGTGGCCTTACAATGCCTCTGACTCTTTCTCTCCTTGTTTTCTGCAATGATCCCTGAGCCTTGAGAGGAGAGGATGCAGTATATATGTATTATTTAGGACTGAGCATTCTGTAGTTTCTTGTTCTCTGCACCTTGGCTAGTTGTGGGTCTCTGTGGTAATTACCATCTACTGCAAATAGAAGCCTCTCTGATGAGGGGTTGAGAGAGACAAGGATGAGTCACTGGGAGTGGTTTAATACTGTTTCTATTTAGCAGAGTAATTGTAGTTGTTCCCCACTAGGTCCTAGGATCTGTCTAGCCATAGGTTCTTGCCTTGTGGTATAGGTTTCTTCTTGTGGCACAGGACTTAAATACAATCAGAAAGAATGGACGAGTTTCATGATGTTTGTGCCACTCTTGCATCAGTGGACATGTCTTGCCAGGCCAATCATTGTTGTAGCTTCTAAGGTTCACTGGTAAGTAAGATGGATGCTTGCTTTTCTCCTCTGGTAGCATGCATGGCACCTTCCAGCACTGTGAAAGGTAACTAGTACAGACATACTTCTAGGTGAACCCCAGCTTGATTTGATCATGTTTTATGACTCGGGTATGTGTTGTCTTCAGCAATAGGGTTTTACTGTCAAGTTCTAGAGCAGTGGTTCTCAATCTGTGGGTTGAGACTCTTGGGGAGGGTTGTTGAATGACCTTTTCATAGGGGTCACCTAAGCCCACCAGAAAACGCAGATATTTATATTACACTTCATAACAGTAGAAAAATTACAGTCATGAAACCACTGCTCTAGAGGGTAAATAGGAGCAATGGCAATAGCCTATAATCTCTGAGGGTTTGTGGGACCTTACCGGCCAGCAACCTCCAAAGAAGTAACCCATTCCTGGCACTAGGGATTTATTTGTTAACCCATGGTGTCTAGTAGGGGCTTTGGTGCAGAGAGAGAGACACACACACACACACACACACACACACACACACACACACACACACAGAGAGACAGAGACTGGCTTTTCAGAAAGATCTTTAGTGTTATTTCAAGTCATTTAATTTACAAACTTTAACTGAAGGTAAGGGTGTTTTTTATTTTATTTCTTCCATAATTCTTCTGTGTCTACCTTTCCACTTTCTTGTCCCATGTCCTATTTCACCTTCCTGCTCTTGTCTCTCTTATCTCCCTGTGTCTCTTCCTTCCTTCTGTGTCCAGCTCCTATGCCTTATCTGCTCATCCCCTGCCTTTTATTCTCCCCCATTTAATCCCACAGCTTGACTCGTTCCTTGGTTTACTTTTCATGATTTCTAAATCTCAGCAGCTTCAGATCCAGTGTGAGTGAGGAGCTGCTCCTGATGCTACCACCTGTCTGGAATCACTGCTAGACACTCTCCTGTGATCTTGTAAAGTAGACAGGGTGTTTCTCTAAGTTTATTAGAAAGGAAAGAAGAAAAAGTCGTAATTAGTTCATGTCCAGTATGGTTGGGTAAATGTCTAATAACAATCATTTAAAGATAACTGGTGAGTTTTCTCAGAGTGATTATCCAAAGTCTTACTCTGGTCTTAAAGGGGTCTACTGACGGTAGGTGGAGACTTCTTTTCAGGGTGACTATTTAAGCCCCCATAGTGATGAGGTAAGAAGTCAACTGTGCATAACCAGATGGTTTTTAAACCCTCCTCCTAGTATTGTAGACCCACACTTCGGAGCAGGTTAATTCTTCAGTGGCAAGCCTCATTTTCTCTACATTGAGTTATGTCTTGGTACCAGGCTTTATTGCAAAACTCTTGGACCTAAAGGATTTAAAGTTTATTATTACAATTTTAGAGCAGGATGGAAAGGAAAGGAAAGAAAATAATTTTCCTGAGTGAAGGGACCTTGTTCTTATAATAGCATTTTGATCTGAGGACTGTGCTGTGATAAATAACTCCGCCTGTAGAATCTGGATGAAATTAACCCTGGAGAACCCCATATCTCCCTGAGGCTCGAGGTGGCCGATTATGATGGTGTGTAATCTGTTTTCACATAGTTTGGTACACAAATGTGTGAGCAGGGTTTAAATGCAGCCTGCCCTTGTCTTTTCTTTTCTACCCATTTGAAGTCTCCTTTAATAGGGGTTTTCTCCTGTCGCCTGCTTAGGAGTTGGACAAGTGTGTTTGAATCTAAACATGGAGCAGCAGAAAAGGCAGACGAGAAATTCCTTGATTTTTCTTGGATTTGCCATTTCTAAAGGAATGCCATTTACAAATAGGTTTTCCAAACTTTACTACAACATCACGGCTTATTTTTTTCTGACTATAACTTAACTACTTATTTCTCTAAAACTTCTGAAAGAGTACATAGTTTTAAATTTATTAATTTATAGATATTTGAAGGTACTGTATCAACTAACTCTATAATGAGAAATAATATTGGAACTTAAACTTAGGGAAAATGTTATTTGAATAATGTCTTCTTTCTAGAAGGCATTTCCTTGAATCATCTAAAAGTTACCTTTTGGGTATTATTTTTACAATATTTTTAGATTTTAGTTTTCCATGCTTACTTTATTGGACATGTGAGGAAATTGTGGATAATTTTAGGTTGATAGCTTGTATTTCCCTTAAGTATGATTCATTTAAAAAGTCTTATTTTGTGTTCTATTTAATTCATGAAAATGTATGACAAATATGTATTGTGCCTAATCTTAAAGTAGTGTCAGGTTTTGACAAAATTTTATTTATTTAATTTTATTTTGAAGTAATTGTAGTTTCACAAAGAGTTGTAAGAGATAATGCAGATCCTCTGTTCCCCTTTGCATTGAAACATCCATCTACAGTGACATCTGGACATCGACTTTGATAGAGCTAAAGTACAGAACACTCTGACGATCACCATGGTCCTTCATGTCACCTATTTTTCTCCTACTTCCCTTTCATGGTCCTTGGAAACCACTGATGTGCTCATTTCTATTTGTTTATCATTTTAAGAGTTGTATAGATAGAATATGTACTTGGGAAGCTTTAGGGATTGCCTTTAAAAACAAAAACCTCAGGATAATTCTTTGGTTCTTCATCTAGATTATTGTAAATATCAGTATTTCATTCCTTTGTGCTGTTGAGGTTCTTCACATGGAGCAGTGGTTCTCAACTTTCCTCATGTTGTGATCCTTAATACAGTTTCTCATGTTGTTTCTCATGTTGTGGTGACCACAACCCTTACGTTATTTCGTTGCTGCTTCATAACTGTAATTTTGCTACTGTTAACGAATACTGTTATGAGTCTGATGGTCCATCCAGCTTGTAGAGTGTTTGTATTGCTTGTTTTGGCCCTTACAGATAATGCTGCTATAAATATTTGTGCTTGTAAACTGTGTCCATTTTGGGGGGTAAGAAGAATCATAAATGATAAAGAGTATGATTTCTGGGTTATATGTCAATTATATACCTGCCTTTTAAGATATTTCATTTGACATTTCTTTAAAAAAATTATAATATATATTAATGAAAGTTACTTAAAATATAATCTTTTTTTTTGCTTCTGGAATTTTCCATTTGATATTTTCTAACCATGGTGGAGTAGAGCTAACTCAAATCATGAGAAAAGCTCTGAATAAGGGAGACTACTGTGTCTTTGAATATCTGTATATCCATGCCTTATTTTTTTTTATTTGTAGCACCCTGATGCTGAACATTTTTTATGTACTTACTTGTCCTCTGTATATATGTTTTATGTCTTCCCTATTTTTCATTTGTGTGTTTTTCATCTGTTAAATTTTGAGAGTTCTTTATATAATTTGAATATTTGTCCTATGTTGAAAACAGAACTTACAAATGTTTTTCTCTGTAGCCTGTTTTCTCATGTTCTTTTGTTCACTATTTAGTTTTCATTTCTTAGTCATAAACTTTACTCTGTAATCAAGCTGTATGTACAGTAGAATAAAGAAAATATGGAGACTCAAAGAACTATTGTAAGGAGCATCAATATTTGGACCTTGTAAGCAAAGAGAGTGTGAGTAGGGATGGTCTATATAATGGAGACATAGGTCACTTGTCTTAGAGATGTCCACAGCTTCCTGGACCCAAGTGCTTCATAGCATTCATGGTGCTCATTCTTCTTTCTCCTTGCCAGAGGCCACATGCCTGCCATTTAGCCACTCAAGTCTTGGAAGTGGAAAAACTATGAAAAATGAGCCCTTTGTGTGCAATCCAGTATTTGCCATGGAAAGATGCTGGGCCATGACGCTCCAGAGTAAAGTTCTTCCTCTAGGTGGTCTTGCCATCGATACCATTATGCATATAAACTAACACTCTGGGACATAAATCTTGGAGTGATTCTGTGAAAGAAGGAGTCCTTGCAACTATGTCCTTCCTGCTCAGTGGTCAGACATGAAAGTTCCACGCTGCCTTTGGATCTTAGTCTTCAAATGGCTCAAAGAAAATGAGGCCAGAGGGCTTCTCATTAATGAACAATACATTTAAGAACACAGCAGAAGTGGGCTAGTTATGGCTTCACACTCCTCTAGCACCAGCACTTGAGAGGTAGAGGCAGGAGGACCAGGGGTTTAAAACCAGCTTGGTTATGTAGTGAGACCCTTTCTCACAGCTCCATCTCTCATAACAACAACAACAACAACAACAACAACAACAACAACAACAACCTCACTCCCCCTCCCCAACCAAACCAAACAAAGATCCTCCACACCTCAAACACTGCAGTGGAGTTGATCATGGTTGACAGCAAGCTTTCTGGCAATGACAGCATCTACAAAGCCTGCTTTTGTGTATTCCTAGTGGGGTCTTTTGCAGAGAAACATTTTTATTTTGAAAAAGTCTAGCTACCCTGTGTTTTCCCTGTGGATCATGTTCTTGGTGTCAAATATAAGAATTCTGCCTATTCCTGAATCCTAAAAATTTTATCCCACGGATCTTTAAGTGTATAGTTTTATATTTCATGATGTAGTTCATTTGCAGTTAATTGTGTCTAAAGTTTTTTTTCCCCAACTGATAAATGTGTAATTGTTTCTGCATCATTTGTTGGAAAGGCTATTTGTACTTCATTGAATTACTTTGATACTGTGCCAAAAAAGTCATTCAGTGTGTTTGTGAGTCTACTTTGGGGTTTTCTATTGTGTTCCATTGATCTGCTTAGCTCCGCCCAGCCTATGTCTCAGTCTTGGTTTTATAGCTATGTGATTGCTCTCGAAATCTAGTTATTTCTTCATTTCCTTTTTCAAAAACTATTTTAACTGTTAGTTTGTTTTCCTGTTAGTGTAAAATTGGCATACTCTTGTCCCCGTTTCTCGTATTTTTATAGGGTTTTGACAAGAATAGCATTATATCTGTAGATGCAGTTTGAGAGAATCGATGGTTACTGTTTACAGTCTTCCAACCTGTAAACATGTACCTCTGTCTATTTGATTCTATCCTTGATTCTTCTCATCAGAATATTTTATTTTTAGTTTGCTAGTACTATACACACTTCATACTCCACTATTAACATTCTTTAGAATGAGTGTGTGGTATTCTTTTTAACTCTGGCATCCAAGTGCTCATTGTGTTTACCTTCTATCCTATCAACTTGCTGTTAGAGGTTTCAAGTCAGTGCCTGTGAAAAGTGAGGCAAACTAGAGAAACTCAGTTTGCTAAGGATTGGTGGTAGTGAGAATGCTTACCAAGTTTATTAACTTACTTCTGGTTTGGAGAAATCAATGGGCATCTTGTGCTTTTCCACCACCTGGAAGTTTTCCCCCAAAGAGCTCTTGTTTCCTGGGAGGGAGACAGGTAGGGGAAACCAGGAGCAGGGAGCAGTGCAGCAGGAGGCCATGCTTCTTGAGCCCTGCTGGCCAGAGGTGGGAAGTGCAGCACTGTTAGCGCACTGGAGACTTGAGCCCTGCCGGCCAGAGGTGGGAAGTGCAACACTGTTAGCACACTGGAGACTTGAGCCCTGCCGGCCAGAGGTGGGAAGTGCAACACTGTTAGCGCACTGGAGACTTGAGCCCTGCCGGCCAGAGGTGGGAAGTGCAACACTGTTAGCACACTGGAGACTTGAGCCCTGCCGGCCAGAGGTGGGAAGTGCAACACTGTTAGCACACTGGAGACTTGAGCCCTGCCGGCCAGAGGTGGGAAGTGCAACACTGTTAGTGCAAGTGGAGACCTGGAGATCCCTGGGAAGTTCCACAGCGCTTTCCTTCTTTACTTATTTTGTTTTAGGCTTTCATCTTCTTATTTTGTTCTTTTGGCTTGAAATAACAGGTTCATTTTTTTTGTAACTTTAACTGGGATACAGATTTGCTTTAGCCTAAATATGTAGAAAGTTTAAAAATTGTAGCATTAGCACTATAAAAAGAAATGAATAAAACAGGATTTCTTTGCTGTTTTTCACTATGGAGAAAGTCCTCTCAGCATAAACTACCATAGATGTGTAGACAGAGCACTGATTTTCATAGTCGTCAAGTAATTCTTTGTGGAGATACTGTATTAGTTTTATAGGAACATTAGTTTCTATTTCCTTATGCTGAACATAAAAAAATTTACCTTTATATATAAATACTTATCTTTATATGTGGGGTGTGTGTGTGTGTGTGTGTGTGTGTGTGTGTGTGTCATATATATAGGTGCCTGCAGAGGTCAGAAGAGGGCATTGGATTCCCTGGAGCCAGAGTTGTAGGAATTGTGAGCCACCCAACATGAGTGTTTATATAAACACAGGTCCTTTGCAAGAGCAGCAAGTGCTGTCCTGAGCATCTCTCAGCCTCCACTGAACACTTTTGGTTTGATACTTGCTCTGTCTCTGTGTATCTCTCTGTGTGCTCCCTCTCCCCTGTGGTGTGTGTGTGTAATACTTGAGGTACCACCTTTAAAAAAGTTGTATTTTGAGAACATTTTCAGATATTTCTAATTCTACTCTTTCCCAGTGTGTTCCCAGGAGTAATTATTTTTATTTTTGTTGTAACTTTTGGTGTTCCTTCTGCACAGGTAGTATTTTCAGGTTTGTTCCCCACCTTGTTTTTTATTTCACAATCTATCCTGGCGATTAACTCCGTAATAGTAATAGAGGTCTTCCTTGCTGCTCCTCAGAGCTGAGGAGGTGCTGGGTAATTTTGCATGTGTAATTTTGTCAGCTATTGAAAGCTTGTCCTTTGTGGGGATTTACCTTACACTGTCATCAGCAGCGTTTGCGCTTTCAGCTTCTACTCAGCCTTGTCAAGAGAGCGGGTTTCTGCCAGCTAGGTGAGGAGGGCTGTCTCTGTAGTTTTCATTTACATTTCTCTTGAGGATGGTTCAGATCTTTGAAAATGCTTAAGGGCTTTTGCCTTTCTTTTCAGTGTGCTTTTGGTTTGTATCTTTTGCCTGTTTGTCTAGCACATTTCTTGCACTTACTGTCTTGATTTTTAAAGAGAAAGGACCGATTATCTCTTGGCGAGGTAAACTGTGGATATTGTTTCCCAGTTTTTGTCTTTTTTTTTTTTTTGATGTTGTTGATGACTCAACCCCTCCCATGCGCATATTTAGGAATATCTTTTTTTTTTTGCTGCTATACTTTTAAAAAGTAATCTTATTTTTGTAATCTGATTGATGACTCACATAGATGGGGAGAAGGCTGGGATTGCTTGCTATGTGTGCATTGACTGGCTACTTACCTTTAGGGGCTTGTCTACATACCTGCTGCATCCTTCTAGGTCCCATCTTGATTCTTTTCTCATTGTGTATTGGGAAGCTGCAAGATGCCATGCCTGACATTTCATCATATGCTTTCCATCTGCAAAGCAAGTGCCTAGTGATAATAGTTCTTTTTGTAGAACTTCATGCATGCCTATTTTCCCGTTTACATTTGTAATTCTCATTGTGTTTGTCCTCACAGCTCTTGTATAGACCAGGGTTTGTAAACATCCTCTGTAAGGGCCATACTAAATTATTTTAGGCTTTTCAGGCTATATCACATCTCTCCATCACAGTTACTTATATCTATTATTGTAGTGTACAATAATAGAGTTATAGAGTTATAGAGCATACACAAACTACCAGATATGGTTATGCTCCAGTAAAACTTTATTTGCAAACCCATGGAAAAAACAAGAAAGGAAGAGAAATGGGTACATTTGGTCCATGCGCCCTGACCTATTAACCTGGGATTGAAACTAGGATGATTTAGAATGAGTGACAGTTCAACTGCCCACTTCTCTGCTCCTGGTTGAAGTCACATCCTAGTTGCCTGGACTATGGTCAGATCCTAGAGTCTGGTAATTGCAGGGAATACAAGACATTATTGGTATTGATGATGATTAGGTCCTGTTTACTGATTATTTTGCTATTAACTATTGTACCAAAATTGCAACACAAAATGAGTATTAAGAAATGTTTCTCTTAGAAAATTAGAATAACTGAAGCATCCTTACATCTCTATTGACTGCTGTTCCTGCTGACACTATCTTTAAAGATGAACATTGCAGTGCAGAGAGAGCCCTGGAAAGCAATGCCGGCCGTCAACCGCTCACTGCAGAAGTCATAATTCAGAGAGAAACAGGAAAGAGTCCTGTCACATTTTTATGAGTATTTTATTGTTCTCCAACTAAAATTAAACCTAGTAACAATGTCATCTGTGAGTAAAACAATCTGCAACAGATGAAATATGAAGGACAGAGTTAAATATTGTTGAGTCATTTTTCAGACATGATTATGTCTGCTTCCTCAGAGATGGAAGGGTCTCAGTTTTTTTACCTCAGAATCAGAAGCTGCCATGCAGTTGCTATTTACATCAAAGATGCTTTTCTTCCTGAGAGACTGCTATTGATGTGGATATTTAAAAATCACCTATTACCCAGCTCACTTTTGTGGGGAACATTTATTTTCTTCCAGATTTTATCAGAGGGTTGCAAATTCAACATCTCTTCTATATTTTCATGCTCCTGAGGCACAGCAGTTTTTTGGAGGTAGGGAAGACTGAGTGGAAAGGATGAATTGGAAATTATAGCTAGCATTGAAAGCTTTAGGCCTTAGGATGGTAGGACTAAATAGGTGAGCAGTTAGTACAGTAACAGGAGAGGAACTGGAAAATTCCCACTACTCTGTCAGGTGCATGCCCCTTGGTTCTTAGTGTACCATTTGTCATTTTTTTAAGGGTTTGTGTGTGTGTGTGTGTGTGTGTGTGTGTGTGTGTGTGTGTGTGTGTATGCATGCATATATGTGTAATACCAATACAGAAATCTGAGGAGGATGTCAGGTGTCCTGCTCTATCACTCTGTACCTTGTTTTCTCATGTAAGGCCTCTCACTGAACCTGGACCTAACTAGACTGGTGGCTAGCAAGCCCCAGAAGTTGTCCTGTTTCTACCCCTTATAATGCTGAGTGACAGGTGTGCACAGCCATGCATGCTGTTTTACGTGGTTGCTGGGCATTATAACTCAGGTCCTCATGCTTGCAAAGAAGAGCTCTTAGCTCTTATTCACTGAGCCATCTCCCCAGCCCACTTTTGTCATTTGTACTTTTAGTAGTGAGGGATAAGCATCCACTCTACTGCAACCTCCAGGGCTATTAAGAGGACCAAGCAGAGACTTTAGAACATTGTTTGGCACATGGTAAACACTGAGTGAAGGCTGTTCTACATAGCATTGGATTGCTACTGCAGATCATAAACACAGCTACTATTTTCTCTTCATATAAGAGTCAAGAAGCCTGTGTAATCTTGTGAACTGTGTTGTATCAAATTTGAATACCTCTTTGCACTGTTTCATGATGCTTCCTTTACAACACAAACACTACCATAAATAAAGTTCTGTTGAATCCAAATTGTGCTGATTGTTTCGGTACTATCTGTGGCTCTTGTATTCTCTAATGACAGCTGAGTAGGTGTGACAGGTTGGTGGCCTGCAGAATGTACTTCAGTGCCTGGCTTGTTAGGTGAACTTCAGAACACTTAGATACAGGTCTTCTCATCTAGAATAAAAGGAAATACAATATTTTCAATTATAGAACAAGTTTTGAAAATTATTTAGGCCTTTCTACCTTACACTGAAACAAATAATGTGACTCAAAAGTGTATAGCACAAAATAAGACATTTCCCCATGTTTTTATTTATACTGCTACTAAAGAGTTGCTTGTGAAGAATTATTGTAAACCAACCTATGTGAATTGGTTGAAGATTGAAAATTCTTTTTCTTTCATAATGAAAACTAAACCTACAGTTGAGGAGATTGCCATGCAAGCATGACCTGCATTCTGCCTCAACACCTACTTAAAAAGCCAGATTCACTGGCATATGCCTGTAATCCCACATCTGGGGAGGAGGAGACAGGTGGATTCCTGAAGCTTGATGGTATCACTTCAGCCAAATCAGCAAGCTCCAGGTTCAATGAGGGACCCTGTGTTAAAAAATAAGATGGAGAAAGATAGAGGAGAACACCCAATGTGGACGTCTGGTCTCCATGCTCTCATGCACGTGCACAGACCACACACACACACACACACACACACACACACACACACACACACTCACCACATGCTCACATAAAACTCAAAAAACCTAAAAGCTCAATCTGCAAAGTTTGTAGTTCATTTCTTTTGATTTATTAAGAAAAAAGCTTTGGTGGCTAGAGAGATGAGCTCTTAGGAAGGACTTCAATTTGGTCCCCACCACCCACATCACCACCACCTATAACTCTAGTTCCAAGAGATCTGATGTCCTCTTCTGTACTCTGTGGGCACTGCATTCAGGTACATGTGCTTATATGGAAACATACAGGTATATACATGATTGAGAATAAAAATAAAATCTTTTTTTTTTTTTAAAAAAAAAAACCCTGTATTTCTGGGATGAACTTCGTTTGCTTGTTTTAGTATATGTGCCCCTAAGGTAAACACAGTATTTTGTTTTCTTTAGAATGTGAATACTTTAGAGCAGTGCTGAGCTGTAACGGCTTTTGGCACCAATTCACAGCATTAACAATTCAGGCCCTGGGAGTCAGTGATGTCATTTGTCCAAAGGGACAGTTTGTTATCACCAAAAGAACAGGACTTTTACAACCTTTAAAAAGAATGTACCATTGCTATTATCTTGCTTGGATTCAAGACATAATAAACAGTGTGAACATAAGCCTAAGATAAAGTTTGAATGCAAGCCTGATTTTAAGTGGAGATAATGTGTAGACTTTGAGTGTGGTTTTGGTACTGAGATGGCTGATGTCTCAGAAGCAGATTGGCCTCAGGAGTACTTGGTTTCAGTACATTCTCCTTACCAGCAGGGGAATAGCAGACAAGTGGTGTTTTTCAGACAGTAAAGCAGATGGCTCTTTCTCATCAGTACAGGGTGTGCCAACCACCAGAGACCACTACACAAATGTTAACCCCTAAGGGAAGAAGGAAACAATTGCTATCAGTTGTTCTTTACAAGTCTGACGTCAGACTGTTGGGAGAAGTATTTGTCGTTTTAGAAAGTATGTATGGAGTGTACCACAAGGAAGCCTATATTTTCAGGGTTCTTACTGAAATGGTGGGGGATGATGTATTTACTTGAAAAAGGAATACAACTCTGATGGCTGATATTTATGGCTCATGTGATGGCAGATGATTTGGGCTTAATATCCAGCTTCCACAGTCTTATTTAAATATCGGCAAGGATGACAGACTTTGGGGGAGGGGTGTTACTATAAAGCAAAACCTCTGTGCAGTATGGTTTGAATGGGTTGAGAATAGCCCTGAACCATTTAGCTCATGTTCTGTTCTTGGAATTAGAACAATGGAATGCCCCTTACTGAGTAGAACTGCATGAAGCTGTACCCACAGGGACTTCTGGAAGACAGAGTGTCATGCTGGGCTGTAAAAATTAGCACTCAGACTGGAACCAGTGCTCATCTCCAACTCATCTCTCTGTCTCTGTTCACTTTAAGAATGCTGACTTCCACTGTGCAATCCACCCTGGTACTCTGGAGCACAAGTCCCCAAAGGAGGAACTTTTAGGGCTGTGGCTGCATGCTTGAAGCTGGGGGCTCTCTCCTCAGCAGTAATGAACCAAGCAAACCGAGCCTTTCTGAAGCAGGTGGTGAGAGTGAGAACTGTGTGTGTACCCTGTTGTCCTGTGCAGTATATGATGAACAGTAGGTTCCACGGCTAACAGGAGGTCCAGACTCTCAGCAGGAAGTTCTATATCTCCAGGTTCATCAGACAAATGTGTTACACATTACCAGTGGAACCAGAGTGAGACAAATCTTATGCTTGAGTCTAAACTTGAGAGAGAAAGACTGCCAGTGACTAATGGATGCAGAAGGCACTAAGGATCTGCTGCCCTTTCTGGCAGCGATGCAGATCTACACGGAAGAAGCCTTGAATGTGGCTTATGGGCTTATGGGTATGTAGAGTATTGGGGGTGGTGGAAATAAAGACATTACCCTTCTGAAATGATTAAATGTGAAAAACAACAGTAGAGTTAGTCTAGTAAATTTGCTGCCTTAGGTAAAAAAAAAAAAAAATGGACAAAGCGATGACTTTGAGGAAAAACAAAACAACAACACGTCAAGTCCTCAGGAGGGGCAGCTGGGATAAAAGTTGAAGTGTCAAAGAGGCTGGTTGAAATAAAAGTGTGAGAAGCAAGAATTTCAATATGGCCCAAGACACTGGGAAGAAGACTTGATTTCTAGAATGGAAGAGTAATGCGGATGATGGACACGAACCCATGCAGAATGCTCAGAAGAAAGGCAGAGCTATGCAGCTGTGGAGAGTGGAGGTGGTGGACAGAGGACAGGTCTTTAGCCTAACAGGAAGCTGAACTGTAGTCAGGGAAATCACGATTAACGGCTGTGCTGGAGAAGTGGATGAGTAAATAGCAAAGGGACTCCTGAGAACCTTCCAAAATTAATGAAAAAGGTTCCTACATAGACCTGCTTGGCAAAATATTTGAATTTTAAGGATAAAGAAATCCCAGGAGAGAGAGCAGGTTGCCTGCAGAGGAACACAAATTAGGTTTGTCTCTGGCATCTTGTCTATTAAATGCCAGAAGTATAAGGCTGTGGTCCAGCGAATGCATCCAGCTGCATTGTTAGTGTGTGTTGTATGTGCTGTAATGGTTCTCTTCATGCATGTTCCATGTTCCATCCCTCTCTTAGAAGGCTGTGTAAATATGTTAGAACTCTGATTCTAACTTATTAACCTGCTCTTTAGAATTGTGTGTGTGTGTGTGTGTGTGTGTGTGTGTGTGTGTGTGATGTTGTGCATGCTTACATGCTTACATGTAAGTATGAATAAGTGTGTGGAGGTCAGAGGACTAGAATGGGTTTAGTACTTATATTCCTTGTTGTATGAAGCAGGCTCTATTGTTCATGGCTACATATGCTGGGCTAGCTGGCCTGAGAGCTTCTATCTCACCTCAGACCTGGCTTTACATTCTGGGGATCTGACCTTAGGTCCTCACACTTGCAGAGCAAGCGATTTACCCACTGAGCGATCTCCCCAGCCCTGTTCTCTGATCGTGAAGGTAGAGGCTGGCATGCAGTCTTACAGCCTACTGACCCACTGGAAAACTAGGATGTGTTTATGTGTCGTGTTCATTGATTGGTGGCTAGCAGCCCAACAAGTTTAACTGAGTGGTTCAGGAAGTTATCCAAGGGAAAAGGTAGCTCAAGTTATAATTAGATAATTAAAAACCCACTAATCTAACAAAAAAACCAAAAGCAATCTGACTGTATGTCCTTTATAAAAGGCACATTCAAAATGAAATTACTCAAAGGCTTAAATGAAAGAAATTGATAAACACAAGCAAAGAGAATGTAATAGCTCTATTGTAGGATCAACCATTAAAACAGGACACAAATGATAAAGATGAAAACTGCAATTATGACATAACGTGACGTTTTATGGGTAAGTTACATCACAGTGCACATTCATTATTGGGAATGAAAGAAGAGGAAGGATACATCTACATATTTTTTGGACACATTAAGTTAGACAATAAGAAAATAAGAGGCTGTAAGTCTTCTAAAAATTTAAGGGTGTCCTAAGGGGTGGGTATACATTGAGAGCAGTACCTGCCAATAGACAATATTTACTTTTAGAGTCACAAGGGAGGGATACTTATCCTCCAAACAATATATTTTAGACCATAAATAGTCTAAAAATTGAATACACTGACAATAATATAAACATATCCTCTAACAGCAGTAAAATTTGAAAACTACTAATTATAAAAAATGCAAAGCAAAAGTCGAGCTTCTCTGCCTGCCTCCCAAGACATCTTCTCAGTAACTTTTGAGTGAGTTTAAGAGGACAAGACTTCTAGTTTGGAAACTCCTAATACATATGAATTCCATGAGACATGATCAGAGCCGATCATTAAGAGAAGCTAATATAATTAGATTCTAATAGTTCTTAAAAGTAACAACATCAGAAAACAAAAAATCAAACATTGTAGCTCAGACTTAGAAAAAAATTACATGGGAAATTATTAAAGATTCAGAAACATCTACAAAACAGTAATGGGGGGGGGGTTGACAAGTCTCAGTATATTTCTTTGGGGAGAAAATGCCCAGGATTCCAGGTAAGGTTTGTAGGTAACCTAATTGAGACATACAAAAACAAAACAAAACAAAACAAACAAACAAAAAACACCCATAGAAAAATCAGGAATGAAAAGGGGAAGTTAAGAAAACAATGAAGATACATTTTATGTGCTTATATTTTTATCAAGTTGAGACAGATGAAAATGGATACTTTTCTAGAAAAGTAAAAATGGTTCAAGCTAGGGACAGAAGAAAAATAGGCTAGCAATATTAGAAGAAGGCAAGGGAGATTAGTGAGCAGGCCCCTCACTCCCTACAACATACAGGTGGGTTTCATTGGTGAGTGAAAACCATACATAAGCCACTTAAATTATTCCTAATAGAGAGGTAAGAGCTTTTTAGGTTGGGATTTTATTTATTCCATTATGAAGATGGCTATCTTCCTGGTATCCATTATCTCTTGCTTTCTTCTTACAATGGTTCTCCTTCTGTCAGACATCTGCACCATCCTCAGCTCTAGGAAGCAGGACAGTGGGTGGGTAGTTGGGGTAAAGGATGGTCTGGAGGATTTAAGAATCAGTTAATGAGAAAGGAATTGTCCTGGTATCAGTCATTATCATGAGTAGGCAGTGGGTAAGATAGTCTCTTTAGCAAATAGGATCAGGAGGATTGGACATCCACATGCCAAAGCATGAATCTGGAGCCCTATCTTATACCACATATGAAAACCAACTTCAGGTATATTACAGGCTTAGAACGAAGAGCTGAACTGATAAAACTAGAAGAAAGTCTAGAGTTAGGCAAAGACTGTCTCAGATATAATATGAAAAACCTAAGTGACAACAGGGACATTTGATAAATTGAACCTAGCATTGTGCTTTGGAACAGTCTGCTTACCTCTACACCATTTTGCAGTGAGGACAACAGCTAATTTAAGGGCAGAAAGATCCAAGCCAAGGCAAGGCCCTGAGTTCCTGAGACTGTCTCTGTACCTGGAGCTAAAGAACCTAGAAATGGCTTTACCTCTGGGTTTGTCCTCAAGAAATGCGGTATCTTTAGTCTGGCATCTGGAGCCTTTGTCATTTTCTCTCAGTGCATCATGAATGATACAAGCTGTCATATGGAGCTAGCTCAGAAGACAGTGCATGCTTCAGAAAGGCATGCTGTTGTAGGCTGCTTGGCAGAGTTAAAAACATGTGAAGGAGATAAATTTTCTTTCAAAATCTACTATGTTCCATGCTTTGATATTAAAAAAAATATTTTTGTTATGTTCCTAACTTAAAGTATATTTTAATAACAAAACACAGGAAAAAGAAGACACAAGGCTTTTGATGTCAAAACTTAAATTTTAGAAACTAGAACCTAGTGATTGATTTATGAAAGTATGACCAAATAGGATTTATTCTATTCCCTCAGTGTTAAGAATGATTGCTTGGCATTAAGGAATTTCATAAAATTTAAATCATGAACAAGCCAATGGAGGAAAATCTACAAGGTCTCAATAGATGGTAGAGAGTTCCTTCTTCAAATTTAATATCCTTTCTTTAAAAAAAAAACTCACAGTAATAAGAATAGAAGAATTGAAGATTATTTTCCATCTTAATATAGTCAATGATATATTTTAAATTAATCAATGCTTTTTTTAAATTTTATTTTATTTTATTTTATTTATTTATTTATTTATTTATTTTGGTTTTTTGAGACAAGGTTTCTCTGTGTAGCTTTGCGCCTTTCCTGGAACTCACTTGGTAGCCCAGGCTGGCCTCGAACTCACAGAGATCCACCTGGCTCTGCCTCCCAAGTGCTGGGATTAAAGGCGTGCGCCACCACCGCCCGGCGCTTTTTTTTTTTTTTTTTTTTAAACAATGAAACCATAGAGACATTTAAAATTCCTAAGTAAGGTTGTTACCATTGTCATTATAAGTTTTTTTGGAATGTATGATACATTGTTATTTGATGGAAAATAACTGATAAGTGGAACTGGTGAGGAAGCAAAATTAATGCATGAGATATGATTGGAAAAACAACAGCAGACAAACTGTAGAAGAAGTAAAGTCCTTGCTTACAAATCACACACACAAAATTCTGTAGATTGTACACATGCTAGAACAGCCATTTTCATCAACAGAACCCCCAAATAGAAACAAATTTTTATGTGAAGCATCCATGGTTTATGTGAGGACATCTGGTGCTCAGCTGTGCGTGAATCATCTGTATTAGCCGTTCCTATCCACCACTCCGAGGCCGTCATGGTAGAATGGGTGGAAAGAATGTAAGAGCTGGTGGATAAGGGCAAGAGCTGTGAAATGCTGGCTTCTGGATTTGATGTGGCTGTTAGACGTGTTGATTGAGTCGTAGCAGCCATGATTTTCTGCACAATGTCAAGCTCGTCAAAATTTTGGTATGGTGGAGAAGCTACTGATAGTGGATTGTTATCGGGGGAGGAGAGTCATTCTCCTTTAGGGACATGGCTGCTAGGAGGTTGTCCATACCCCAGGGGATAGCCACCCCCACCCGTGTGCATATGAGCAGCACTAACTGGACTTGGGGTGGGTACTCAATAAAAAAATAACAACTGGAGGACATGAACTTGGGAGGGAGATGGGGTGGAGCTTCTAGGTGGAGTTGGAGGGAGGACATATAAAATACACTGTATAAATGTATGCTATTTTCAAAGAAATAAATTATACAAATAAAAACTTTAAAGATAGGTCATAAAAAGAAATTGAGAATATGAATGAATGAATTAGTGAAGTAGGATTAGTGAGGTAGGATTAGAAAAACAAAAGTAGACACACTGTAGAAGCAATTAAGGCACTTGTTTACAGATTACATGTACAAAAATTTGAAGCTCTCATAAAGACCACAACAACTGTTTTTAATCAATAACAGAAAACTCCCTTCATTATCACAAACCCCAAGTAGAAGCAGACTTTATAAGACGTGTACAGTTTGTTAGTGCAGGCCTACATGTGCCGTGACTCAATACCCTGTTCAACTCCAACTCATCTTTCAGATTTTAGAACAAGTAACTTCTTGACAAGAGACCTTTCTGACCATTCAAAATCAACTTGCTCCTTTCGCTGTATGTACCATTTCAGACCTTGTGATCTTCTTTCATGGTACTTGCATGTAATTATGTGTTTGTAAAAATTAACTTTATTGTTGTGTATAAGTATGGGCCTGTGTATGACAAGGCCTGTTCATGTGTGGAGGTCAGGATAACTTTGTAGAGTTGATTTTCTCCTAACTTTATGTAGGTGCTGGAGGTGGATAGGCTTGGACTGCAAGCACCTTTATTTACTCAGCCATGTCATTGACTTGTAACTGTATGTTTTGTGTAGTTTTAAGTAGCCTGTCACCCTCCATTAGAGGACATGGAAAATTATACATACATGCATACATACATATGTGTGCATGTGCCCATGTGTGCATGCATCCGTGTGTGTGTGTGTGTGTGTGTGTGTGTGTGTGTGTGTGTGTGTGTGTGTGTTTAGTCTAGAGGTCAACTTTGGGTTTCATTCTTAGGAATGCTGTCCACCCATTTTGAAATGATCTCTTGCTGGCCTGGAACTTGCCAGATAGGCTGGCTATTCAGTGAGCCCCAGAGATCCTTGTATTTCTGTCTCCCCAGCACTGGGGTTACATATTATGTGCCCAAAGATTTTTAGAAGATACTAGGGGTTTGAACTTGGGTCCTTGTGCTTACAAGATAAACACTTTACAAAGTTATCTTCCAAGGCCAGGATTGTATCTCCTAGTTCATCATCGTATGTCTAACTACTGTGATTGTGTATGCTACATAGTAGACATTCAACAAAATTTTTTTAGAGACTCTTTAAATTATACATCATTAAGTATTTTGCATAGTGTAATGTGGCATGCTGCACCAGCATTTTCCTTACATAGCACCTATCACACCTTGTCAGAGACTTTAGTAGTCAATCACAGGTTACAGTTAATTGGAAGTTCATTTGCATGAATACTCAAAATTTTTATAAAATTGAAAAATCAACACTAATGAAGGCAAATTCACTATTATACATAACAAACTGTTGATAAAGGTGTAATCATGAAATAACTTTAATATTTGCTCAGGAAAAGGCAGCAGATAAAAAAACAAACCCTAGCTATAAACCCAAGTATATTTGAGAGGTTAGTATGTGTTAAATATATTCCATGTAGAATTCCATTAGAGGAAAGATGGGGTGGTACCCAGCCTCTAGGATAACTGCCACTGACTCTTGCCTCTCCTGTTCTCATCGTCATGTATACACTTCTTACATTGACTATGATAACTAGTATGATGCCATGAACATGATGGTGTGTTCCAAGATTAGTTTATAAAACATACTGTGATTTTTGTCATATATACACACAATTATCTTGATTATATTCTCCCCAATTCCCCCTCCTAACTATACTTTTCAGAAAGTTTGTGTATGTTTGTGTGTGTGTGTGTGTGTATATTCATGGGCACTGTTTTCTTCTATCTCTATCTTATTTGTTGAGGTAGGCTCTCTTACTGAAACTGGATCTCGTCAATGTGACCAGGCTGTCTAGCAAGTGAACTACAAGCACCCTCCTGTCTCCACCTTCCCAGCATTAGGATTACTGGCATGTACTTCGACACTCCACTCTTATGTGGGTGCTGGTCAAACAAATTCAGTTCCTAAGGCTTGAAAAGAAAGCCCTTCACTGATTGAGCCATTGCCTCAGTTCATGTTTTTGTGCTTTTGAGGTAGAAAGTTAGTCGTCGTCTTTAAGACTAACATATTGGAACAATAATGCAAAATTTCACCAGTGTATGGGTACTTACTAGCTTAGCTTATCTAACCTCTGATTTTCATCAATGTATTATTATTCAGCCAGTCTTATCTGTACTGTTTGTTGGTTCCAAACTTCCATGGTATAGTGTGAGAATGTGACGGGGAAGTCTTTTGGGTCACAATGAGTATTGCTCATTCCCATGATCCTGTGTATTTTTGGCTTGCCTGCTTTCTCTCTTCTAGGCATTCACAGGACATGAGATTTCCTCAAAATTTGTTGTCCTCATTATGTGATTAATCTGTACTGAAAAAAAAAGGGCAATATCTTAGACTAGGATGTAGCTCAGTTGGTAGTGTTCTTGTCTGGTGTGCACAAAGACTGGGCATGTAGTTCAGTTGGTAGTGTTCTTGTCTGGTGTGCACAAAGACTGGGATGTAGCTCAGCTGGTAGTGTTCTTGTCTGGTGTGCACAAAGACTGGGATGTAGCTCAGCTGGTAGTGTTCTTGTCTGGTGTGCACAAAGACTGGGATGTATCTCAGCTGGTAGTGTTCTTGCCTGGTGTGCACAAAGACTGGGATGTAGCTCAGCTGGTAGTATTCTTGTCTGGTGTGCATGAAGACTGGGATGTAGCTCAGCTGGTAGTATTCTTGTCTGGTGTGCACAAAGACTGGGCATGTAGTTCAGTTGGTAGTGTTCTTGTCTGGTGTGCACAAAGCTCTGGCTTCTGTTAGCAGCCCTGCATAAACTAGGCACAATAGTCCACATCTGTAATCCCAGCATCAGAAGCCTGAAGCAGGAGGATCAGAAGTTTAGGATCATCCTTGACTACATAGTGACTTCAGGCCAGCCTGGGCTACATGAGGCCCTATCTCAAAACAAGGTATTACCACTTAACTAAGCTAGTTAAGAGCCTTTGTGATTAGTAACAATGAAAAAAAATTACATTTTATCTGTTAGGTTTACCCAGACTAAAGAGTCTCCTGCATTTACAAGGTGTAGGAAAGCAGGTTTGTGTGTTTCCTGGGGGGCAATGGAACGTCTTCCAGGGCTGACACTGTTGAGCTGTCCCACTGCACACTCTCTTGTGAAGGCTGGGACTGAGCACAAATGGGAAGAGGTACAGGCTATCGTGAAGTCCAGCATTCTCTGACCTGTGTGCGTCTCCCCTCATCCCTTTCTCAGTTCCCTTCTCTGTTGTCTCCATTGTTCTAACTGGGAATTTCTCTTGGATTCCCCACATGCATTCTACTGTCCTCTTCATCCCCAACAGTGTTTGTTTGTTTTTCAAATATTTATTTATTTTCTACGCTAGTAATTTTCTTAACTTCCATGGCTGTCAATTCTTTACTTTTTACTCTCCCAACCTTGCTTTGAAAATCGTAGTTTGGCAATTACTTTAGATTCAAGAAATTCTTTGTCCCTAGTTTTCCTGGCATTCTGTTCTAGAAAGGGTATTATAGTTCTTGTCATCTCTCTGAGCATACTAATTAGATTTTTAAAATAAAAGTCCCGCCGGGCAGTGGTGGCACACGCCTTTAATCCCAGCACTCGGGAGGCAGAGGCAGGCAGATCTCTGTGAGTTTGAGGCCGGCCTGGTCTACAAAGCGAGTTCCAGGAAAGGCACAAAGCTACACAGAGAAACCCTGTCTGGAAAAACAAAAACAAAAACAAACAAACAAAAAAATCCAACTTTTTTCTTTTTAGATACAGAATTCTGTTTCTTTCAGGACTGGTTGTGCTTGTTCATCTCATTCTTTGTCTCTTATTCTTATTTTGGATCTTCTCTAAGACCTGGTGATTCCGGGTTGACTTCACTTTTATGAATGGATGCCTGGCTTCATTAATACTGGTAGCTGTCACATGTTTCTGACTCAGCTATGTGCATTTCCCCAAAGTGGGAGAATTTAGGGCAGGCTCTGTGTAGAGTTTGAGGCGTTGGACTTGGCAAGTGTCCCCGTAGGGTGCAGAATGGGTGGGGAGTCAGCAGGCCACCTGGGCTTCCTCCAGGTAGCTAATGCAAGAAAGCCCTGGCTCTGTTATGGGGCTCCAGTCTCATTCACAGCGGAGCTGCTCTTTGCCCTTCTGCTCCCAGCACTTGTGATTTCCCTTTCTCGGTACCCTCTGAAACTCGGATGTGCGCAATCACCTTGATAAACCACCCGCTTTGCACTCTCACTGTCTTGCCCAGGGCGGGGACTTGTGTGGGTGCTTATTACTAGCCCAGCTGTCCTAACTTGGATTTCCAACTCATGTGCTGCTGAGCTGGTCATGCCTGTACAATGTTTCCAATCTGTTCTTCTCTTGAGTGCCTTTGGAATAGCTCTGGGCCAGTGTTTGGGGCCTCACTGTATGTTGCTCCATCTCAAAGGTCCTCCCTCCGTAGGCTCTGGCCTTGTGTGTTCTCTGTCCTGTAGGCATTCTAGAAAACATACGGTCTCCCTCTGGCACTTTTCTCTGTATTCTGGAATTCTTTAATTTCACAGGGAAACAAATGTCTGCTATCAGGTTATATGAAAGCGTGGGTGGGAGGGAGACACGCATGTGCTTGGTTGCCTAGTTCTTTCTGTGGTGGCTGCATTATCCTTGTGAGTTTCTTTGGGTCTGGTCACTGTTGCAGTAGTCCCCTGCTCACTGCATTCACTGTTTTCTTGGGTCAAGACTGTGCATGTGCGCATGAGGAGTCACGGAAGTGGGCCCTCAGCTCCCAAGAGCATCCCTTTACCCATTCCTCCTGGTCATTCAGATTGGTGTCTTTCCTTTATGGCATTTCTTCACCTTCAAAGTTTGGTGCTGCTTGTGTTTCTGCTCCTATTTTCAAGGATCTCTACCATGTGCATTTCCTCAGCTGTGTGAGATTTTCTTGTTACCTGGTGGCAAATGCAGGAGCTCAACTTCAGGTGATTGGAAGGGCAGAGTCTTCACTTAACTGTCCTGTTGGCAGAGGGGTCTGCTGCCTGCCCCCTTCAGAACTTGCTGTCCGTAAGCTGCTCTGGTCTCGGCTTCCCACCCTTTCCCTAGTGGCTGTCTGACAGGAGGAGGTAGGGCTGAGTCCTCAAGCCTCTGGCTAATTACTTGGCCAGTCTTCTTCCAGCTCCTCCAGCCTGTGCTGCACTGATAATGGGATTATTCTTAGCTGCTGCTGGGGAGACTTTGCAGCTGACACAGGCTCCTTCTATTTCTTCAGATTTACCATCATGATTCCTTTCAGTCATAGAGTTTTCCAGAAATCCACTCAGCTATTCCCTAAGAGCTTATTGTGAATGGCAGTGTGCTGGGCATTAGGAAATACAGTTCAAAAAAGAAAAAGAGACTACCTGTAGAGGAAAGTGGACAAGCATCAAAACAGTTAATTCATACCCCAAAAAAGTCACCCCAAAGAGGGTTGTAGAAGTCTGCCTGGAGCAAGGATAGTTGGCCAAATTAGGAAGGAAGAGGAAGAATGACCTAGTGATGAAGAATAGGGGTGTGAAGAGACCTTGCAGTCGGGTGGAGCAGGCCATGCCGCTGGTATTGGTCCTCACAGGTATTTACTGTGGATTTGTTTCTGCAATATAAAGGAGCTTGAGAAGAAGGAAAAGTTATGAGCTGTCTTGGGCCAGGAAACCTCAACAAAGAGTGACTTGAAAAAACAATTTATAACAAATATATGAAAATCATGAAACTTGACATATCATGGGATTGGGGATGTGATTCAATTGGGAAAGTGCCTAGCACAGCAGTTCTCAACCTTCCTAATGCTGTGACCCTTTAATACAGTTCCTCATATTGTGGTGACTCCCAGCCATAAAATTGTTAGTTGCTACTTAATAACTGTAATTTTGCTACTGTTATGAATTGTAATGTAAACATCTATGTTTTCTGATGGTCTTAGGCGACTCCTGTGAAAGGGTCATTCAACCATCCCACCTAAAGGAGTCACAACCCATGGTTGAGAACTACTGGCCTATCATGTCTGAATCCCTGGGTTCTGTCCTTAGCACATCTATAATCCCACCACTTGGACAGCAGGGTAAAAAAGAAGGTCAGGCTGTCAAGCAGGAAGTGTGGAGGAAGGAACATCCATAGATAAAGTCATTTGGGAGAGTTTGAGATGAGGGGAGTGGAGGGCAGGGAGTGCATGTGTGGGCATGGAGCCTTGAGTTAGTCAGCTCAGTGGTACCAACTGTTATTTTAGGTAGAAATTAATTTTAAAAAGTTTAGTTGACAGTTTTGAATGCTGCCTCCAGCTAAGACTTGTTCAAAGAGACGCTAAGACAATAGTTGTTCTTATCTCTAGCACAAGGAATTTATAATGAGCATTATTATGACTGTCCTGATCAGATCAAACACTGAAGCATCTTGCCTGTGTTCCTTATGCAGCACACACAGGAAGAGCCTACACAAAAGCATTGTTACTATATCTTCAGTAGTAAAACCTGGACTCAGATTAGGAGAACTACACACCCCAAATCACCACACTAGCTAGCACTGACACCAGGATTCTCCATGCATCTCTGACTCCAGAGTGATGGTGTGTTGATTCAGCCAGAGGAAACTGGGGCTTTACAGGTGGAAAATAATAAAATATTGACAGTTTTATTTAGTTCACCCTAAAGTATCTCCTCCGCTAGATCACTAACAATGTCAGTGCCTGATCTGCTAACCCTGCCAAGTCTCACCCCAGGTTGTCATTCCTGTGCTCTACTGTACCATTTGGAAATACCTGCAATCTTAATTATACTGATTTTTAAAACCGTGCTACTTATGTGAATGCTTGAGTTAACATAGTGTATTTTACTTTAAAGGAGTGTGTTTTTGGTTATGACGTTACTTTTTCCTGAATATGCTGACAAAATTATATTTTTGGGAAAACTGCTAGGTTTATTGGTTAAAGCATAGAAGAATGCACATATTGCAAATCTCATGTCTCACAATATGATTTTTTAAAAAATTCTGCGTAATATCTGATCCGTTGAGAATGGTCTCCCAAGGGAGTGCTGTGGGCTGCTTTAACTCAGCACTTTTCCTTCTCACTGTGTGTTGACCTCTGGTCAGCCTCATTCTCTTAGTTATGCAGCTTATATCTGGGTGAAAGGAAAGAATGCCTTCCCATCTCCTTGCTTTATTCCAGAGTGTAAGGACCTGCAGGCTTCAGCCAGTATTAATTAGGAGAAAATCACATTGGGTGTGTAAGGATAAGCAAGGTACACGATATAAGAAGGCAACAGCGAAACCTATTATTTTGCATACTAACTGAAAATAGTAAAGAAAAGTGAAATCACTCCGTATAACTTTGCTAATGACATATCATTAAATTTTATCATTGCATTCTTGTTATTTATGAACTTAGAAAAAGGGTGATTTTTTTTTTCAATCTTAGCAAATACGTGTTTAATGAAGGTAAGATCTGGGTTGGAGAGAGAGATGGCTCAGCCATTAAAGGCTAAGGCCACAACCAAAATGAAGATAAGATCTGTAGCGTGAACTTGTACAGTTTCTTTTGGGGGATGGGGTGAGGGTGAGAACTCGGGTCTCTTTGGCTTCAGTATATTCAGTCACCATGTATGTGCATTTGACATACTTGGTTAAAAAAAAAAAAAGATGAGTGTGATTGTACTTTCTCATGTTGAGGACCTGATCTTAAACACTGTGGTCTTGTTGTTTTCATGTAACTTTTAGTTCAGGTACAATAATTCTTTTAAAAGGCATGGGCAATTAATTATGTGACCGCAAAAAAATAATTTCACCTAAGTTAATTGCACAAATTACTGTAGCCCTAAAAGGTTAATGACTGTCAAACATCTTTGATGCATAGAGCCCATTAAATGCCACTGTCATCTGAATAATGTAAATGAGTAGACTCGTCCTTCCTGGACAAATGAGTTTCACTCAAAGGACAACAGTAAACAGTGCCTTGCTGTGTTTTAGAGAAGCATGTTCAGGCTCTCCTGCAAAGAAAACGAATAATTCAGTCTGAGGAGCCATAATAGAGTATCACATTTCAAAATACAAGCCATCAAAACCTCTTATGTTTCTAAAGATAAAGGGAAATTTTAGATTACTTGTTATTCACACTTCGTAGGGCTACTAAGTCATAGAGGTTTATGGATAAATTAAAATTTTTATGCAGACTTTGCTTAGGCCTTAAAGAATTAGGTACAGCCAATGAACAGAGGATTTCTTTACTGTATGTTATCCCAAGAGCTAAGGAGAGCCCTGGGGACTTCTGAAATGGAACTTATTTTAAACAGCTGTTGAGAGAATATAATTTTTAATATTAATTTTTAAGTTTGTTAAATGCTAAAGCTTCAATTTATTATATATTTCTTAAAAGTTGTCTTTTACTCTGTTATTTTTAGTCTAAGTATTTTTGTTTGTGTGTATATGTGTGTGTGTATGTGTGTGTGTGTGTGTGTGTGTGTGTGTGTAATGCATCTGTAGGTAAGAGTGTGCATGTGTGAGTGTGTGAAGACCTGAGGACTACCTTGAATGTCATTCTTTAAGCCCCCCACTTGGTTTTGAGGCAGAATGTCTCATTGTCCTGGGGCTCCCCATTGGCTCTCCCATAGGCTGGCTGGCCAGAGAGCCCCAGGGATTCACTCCTCCATGAGCCTGACTTTTTCCAAACATGGCTTTTGGAGATTGAAGTCAGGTCTTTACGCTTGCATAGCAAGCCTTTACCAGCTGTGCGGTCGTCCTAGCCCCTGGACCTATTTGTAATTTCAGCAACAATGTATCCTAAAGGATTTCAAAACCCCTAATTCCTCTAAGAGAGGCTTTGCCAAAAAGGATTCTTTGGTTCAAGGAAGTTTGGCAAAACTGCTTACCATATCCTTTTTGTAGAAGAGTCATGATGTACATTTATGTATTAAAGAGTTTATGAAATTCTGGGACAAATAAATAAATTTACCACCATCAAAAATATGTTTTACACGTTTATCTGAAGATAAAAGTGTCTACTCTTGTTTTGTACAACGGGGGTCATGAACATCTTAAGAATGTAGGTGGCTTCATGTTCTGTGGAACTGTTTTTGGATAACCCTCTATATTAGCGGATCTTTTTCTCCAACATTCCAATGTGGCAGCTATGTTTATTTGCTACAGATGTTTCTGCAAATGCATATAAACACAGCTGTGTGGATAAGTGCACACATTGTGAGCTTACATTAACACAGGCAGGCCTACACCATGGATGTTTGCATTTTAATTTTTACTTTGATACCTACAATATGTGGCAGACAGTGGGAATCAGAAAATATTTATCAGATCAGTAGATGAGAAAATGATACCATCATACATGTCTTCCCAATTGCTTCCTTCAAGATGCAAGCCACCTGCTGTCCTTGACGGCTGCCCCATAGTCCTGTCATCTTCCCTGTGCTGGGATCTCCACTGCAACTGGGCTGCACCTTCAGCAAGAGCCTGGGGTGGCCTCTCAAACAGTGCCAAACCTCAGCTGCTTTCCATTACCCCTCCATGTCTTCAAAACCAGTACCAAATGGGAGACTCGGACACATTGTCAGATTAGGCTGCCACAGCGTCTGTGTGCTGACCCTGAGGAAAAAATCTTTCAGAAGACTGCATTTCAGTGATGCTGGTTTTTTCTTCATCACAGCTGTGTTCTCATCCCCAGCAAACTAGCGTTAGTTGTTCCCGTAAAACAAAGAAGCAAAAGTTTCACCTTAGTGTTGCAGGTACTTTAGCTTCAGCTGACCGGTGTGTCACACACAGAAGCTGTCGTCCATAGGGGGCCAAGACTGCATCTCATGCTGGCCACCACCAAGGACATCAGTAGATGTGGAGTGGAATTGATAAGAGCCTATGAGACATCTGACATTTGTGAGACAAGTTGTATGTGCTGTAGATGGCAGAGCCAGAGAAATGGAGCTACCCAAGCCCATTGGAGCCCAGAAATCATAAGTCCCAGACATCAGATGCTATTTACAGTGTTGTAGTTTTGGTTTGCTTTGGTTGTGATTGTAATCATGCCCTGTTCTTCCCTCTTAGAATAAGAAGTATTAAACATGTTTTTAAATTTTATTTTGTAAGACTCTAGTTGAGGGACTGGATTTTCTTGAGAGACTTTGTACTTTTAAAGAGACGTTGAAATTTTAAAGAGAACTTGGACTTTTAAGTGATGGATTCTTTTTTAAGACTGTGGGACTTTTAAAGTTATGTATGTTTTATATTGTGATATTAATATTAACATGAGATTTTTGGGGACAAATGAGAAAGGAAAGAATATGGTTTAATAGTGATATCTTTATGAGCTGAGTTGACAAGGGGTCAGTTGTATTTGTTAGTTATTTTGTCCATTTCACATAAGTTAGGGTTATCTGGGAAGAGGAAATATTCCAGAGATTGGCCCATAGGCAAGTTTGTTGGGCATTTTTTTGATACACAATTGACACGAAGGTATATGAGAGCAGCAGAGCAAGCTGTAGAGAGAAGCCAGTATTAACATTCCTTCATGGCCTCTGTCTCAGTTCCAGTTCCTGCCTTGAGTTCCCTCACTGGCTTCCCTAAATGATCAGTTGTGACCTGGGAGTCATAGGGTGAAAGATGTCCTGTTATCTCCGAGTTGGTTTGGGTCATTGTTTTATCACAGTGATAGAAATCTAACTAGGACATACTCTAAACAATGAACAGAAAAATGCATTTTTATTATTATTGAGTAATAGGGAGTGGACTGTTTCTGTTGTTTAAACACTTCCAGCCTTCTCTAAATGAACTCCAGAAGGGCACCTTTATGCTCTAGCCTCAGACCTTTTTAGAGTGGCCACTCTTTCTGGAGTGTTCTTCTATACATAGTGACTTGCTTGTTCCTTTTTGTTCTCACAGTCCACATACTTTACACCCAAAAGCAGCTCCTCTCTGCCCTCCAGTCCTGTACAGGGCTGCACTTTTTTTTCTTTACAATTCTTATGGCTACCAAATATTTGAAAGAGAGAGAGATGGGGGGATTACATTCTGTGGAGATTACTAAAGTTTCAATAGTAATTTTGAAAATTAACAAATTTTGTAACCAGTTTTCACTTTTTGTATCTGCTACTTTAGAACTAATGAAGTTGCCACATACATAGGTTACTCAGTAATGATGCTTTTAGAATATCAATAATATAATTTTTATCAGAATACTTGTGATTTCTTTTTTCTCTCTATGTGAAATGCTTTGTATCCCACACGAGGAAAGCTGTTTTTTAAGAAAATTATGGTTTTAGATGCTAGAATATGCTTTGGCTTTATTAGACTTTAGTAATAATCTGAGGACATACCAGAGCGAAACAGAGGTGTGTAGAGTTTTCTGTTTGTTCTTAGTTGTTTTTCTTGTTCTGTACTGAGATGTGTTCCTCTTCCTCTGGAAGTTAACCGAGTTTCTGTAAACATTTCCCCTCTGTACCCAGTCTACTTGTGGATTGTTTCCGAGGATGCCCTGTGTTGTTAAGGAGAGTCCAGTTTGAATCTCCTGTTGGTCCAGTTCCAGAAGGCAGGAGGAGTGCTACTGGACCATGTGGCTGTTTGGGGAGGCCTTCTGCTGGTCACAAATGATGTTGATATTTTCGGGGATTGTTTATGTTTTAGGGGAATGGGTGTTAAGTCCCCCTTGACACTGTAGTCCAAGAATGGATAAACTATCACAACTGGGACAGGCTGCGGTGTTTAAAGAACTCTTTAGAGAGCACTGCATCATGAATTCCAGCATTCTGACTTGAGACTGCCTTCCTCAGTTAGTTGGGACTAACTGCTCTTCAGTGCATTTTGCAGTGGGTTCCATCTCCTCTGGATGACACATTATTTGGAGAGGTGACCCCTCTGGGCATATGCCTTCTTTTCCAGGTTAATTCAGCCCTAAGCCAAGGTCCCTGGCACTAGGGCTTGATTTTTAGGCCACTCATATTTTCAACCTGAGTACCTTTGTTCCCGCGTTTGGGTGTGGGTGGCCTTGCATCATGGGTTGCAGACAGGGGCTTTTCTTACCGTTCCTTTTACCTTCATCAGTCTCTGATCCCTTGGGCCCACTCTTATCTCATCTTCCCTGAGCCCATCTTCATGCTGATTATTTCTTTTCTGAAGCTTTGTGTCCTTTTGGCCACTGGCACAGGACTCTACAGACTGCTCCCTAGTTGGATTTTAATAGAATCTAGCATCACCAGAACCACAGAAGAGCCATGTATGCCAGCCATGGGGCGGGGGTGGGGGTGGGAGGGCTGAATCCTATAACCAGATCTCCATGTTTTCAAGATCAATGTCCATTTCTGTCTCATTTTCATGTTTGCTGAAGTGTATCATTGCTGGCGAGGTACAGAGATGGGTGGTGATGATTATACATGCCCACGGGTGGAGTCACTTTTATAGAACTATGCTGAAAATGGCTCAAGTGGTAATTTTAATGTTTGTCACAATTAAAAAGCTGAAAACTATATTGTTTAATAAAACACTTGATAAAGTTTATGTAGTTCGTAGTATATGCCAGTATTGTTCTGCCCATTTTACACAGTGGAGTTCACTTTAATCCTTCCAATAGTGTTATGAAGCTGCTAGTATTGCAGTTACCTATTTACACATGAAGAACCTGTGCTGTGCAGAAAGTATTTAACATTTTCAGTGTCACCTGGACACTATATGGGACACCTGCTGTGATAGTCAATCTTGATTGTCAAAACAATTCTAAAAGCATTATTTTTAAAGCTTCTCTGCCTCTGTGTGTGTGTGTGTGTGTGTGTGTGTGTGTGTGTGTGTGCCAAGTATGTGCTTAAGGAGTCCAGAAAGTGGTATAGCTGGAGTTATAGGCAGTTGTGACCTGCTCCCTGTGGGTGCTAGGAACTGAATGAACTCAGGTCCTCTGTAAGAGCAGTAAGTACTTTTAACTACTTGAGCCATCTTGCCAGCACCAAGCAAGGAATTGACATTTTAAATGAAATTTGTAGGACAAGAAAGTAGATAGCTATTACCTGAAAGAATCAGGGCAAACCAGGGCACAGAAGTATGTGCTGGGGGCAGAAGACCAGTCTAGGTGGTTGTGGAAGGTGGGTAGTGCTCCACAGCAGCACCCCGCTTTAATTCCTGCACCTGTGTGTATGTTGTCTTCACTGGGAAGAGGGGCTGCAGATCATCTTTGGAGGATCTTGAGACATGGAGGTTGTCCTGAATCATCTGGGCAGACTTGAAATGCCGCACACAATCCTTTAAAAGAGAAGACCAGAGACAACTGTGGCTGAGAAGGGTAATTGAGGAAAGCAGGCAGAGGAAGTTCTGCATGCAGTTCCAGCTTTGAAGCCGGCTGCAGCAGGGGGCCTGGAGCCAAGGAATACAGGGAGTGCCACTCCAGCAGCATCAGGATACAGCCTCCTGACACTAATGCTTTAGACCTCTGGCCCCCAGTACCGGAAGAAAATGGATTTCTCTTGTGTTAAGGCTTACTCACCTAGTCATTTGTTATAGTGGCAATAGGAAATGACTATGGTCCCTGGAAGTGGGATGATTCTGCAACAGGTGTCTAAAAGTGTGTAGATACAGCCAGGAGGTAAAAGCTAGAGTAGTTTTGAGGTTGAGATTGAAGTAACCAGGTTGCCTTAAGCAGATTGCTGGTAGAAAATGGACATTGAAGGCTCTGGTGTAGGCTCAGAGGGAAAAAGGGAGACTTGCCACTGGGAAGTGGGGGAAACACGGGTTTATTAGATAGAAGAAGGAAGCTTACCCAAGTTTCCTGTACCTTGTACAGAAAGTAGAACTTGTCATCATGCACTCACATACTTACCTGAGAAGATTTCCAAGTAAAGTATGGCTGCCATATGCATTCTACTTGCTGTGTTGGGTGAAACAGAGAAGAAATTCTGTTATATTCATAGGTTGCAGCTTCAGGTTGATGTACCTGAGTGCTGGTGTACCCTTTCTGCCAGTTTGCCTTGAATAGCTAGCTGTAGAGAATTATGTTTCCTTGTAGGGTCAGATAATATGCCATATATGAGAACTGGGGATTCCTCTTCAACCTTCTGAATATTTACCACTGACAGTGACTTTACTGACAAATACAGTTGTTTCAATCATCCAAGCCATATATAAGAATTGTGAGACCAGGTGGGTAGTGCACACCTTTCATCCCGACACTCAGGAGGCAGAGGCAGGCAGATCTCTGTGAGTTGGAGGCAAGCCTGGTCTACATAGTGAGTTATAGGCTAGCTGGGACTCCAAGTGAGAGCCTGTTTCAACAAAATAAAACACCACAACAAGAACAATTTTAAAAAGAATTGTGTATTCTCTCATTTTCTAAACTTCATTTGGAAGTATCTCCTCTATCTGGGGTTGAAGAGTTCCCCCTCCTGCCTCTTCAAAATTATGGCTGCCCAAGGCTTGTGAATATGACAGTTTTTGGATGTAAAGTCTTTGAAGACAGACTCAAGTTGAGATGAAGTCACATAGGATTAGAATGGGTTCTCATCAATGACTGCAGTCCTTACAGGTAAGGCAGGTGATGCCTCATGGACACACAGGGAACCCAATGGAGCAGACTGGAGTGACAGTGTCACAAGCCAAAGAATTCCAGGGGTTGTCTGCATCCACCAGAGAGGGATGGAGCAGGTCCCCCTGTTGAGCTTCCAGGAGAGAGCCAGCCTGTGGATGCTTTGATCTTGGCCTTCTCTCTTCCAGTTCAATAAGAGAATAGCCTTTGCCAAAAGCCACTTGGTGTGTGGCATTTTTATAGCAACTGTGTGGTACCAATACATCTCTTTTTTTTTCAAATTTTTTTTTCTTTATTAAGAAATTTTCCACTCACTCCACATACCATCCACAGATCCCCCCTCCTCCCTCCTCCTCCCTCCCCAACCTTTTTTCCCGAGCCACCCCGTATCCCCAAGTCCCCCAAATCCCAAATCGAGGTCTCCCATGGGGAGTCAGCAGAGCCCAGCACACTGAGCCTAGGCAGGTCCAAGCTCCTTCCCACTACACAAAGGCTGTGCAAGGTGTCACACCACAGGCACCGGATTCCCAGAAGCCTGCCCATAGACCAGGGACAGATCCCGATCTCCCTGCCTGGGTGCCCCCCAAACAGTTCGAGCCAAATAACTGTCTTCCGTATCCAGAGGGCCTAGTCCAGTCCCATGGGGACTCCACAGCCACCAATACATCTCTTAAAAGGCAAAAAATTAAATAAAGCAATGGTTTAAAAATCCAAAGGAAAGACCTCTTTCTATGAGGCCTAGATCCGCTCTGGCTATTTTTCAGAACCGGAGTTCTGGAAGTTTCACTCAGGAATCATACATCACTCTTTAAGTAATTCCTCAACCTTTTGTACCAGGTCAGGTTTAGAATGGAGTTAAAAGGCCTCGGATATTGAATCAGACTCAATATCACACTGAGAAGGGACAAGGAAGCACTAGAAGGAAGGTTGTATAAAGCAGCCCATGTCTTCTGCAGTTTGCTGTCTTTGTGTCAGACTTGCCCTGGGCTGGCAGGGAAATAATAGGTAGATGCTGTGCAAGCTAACTCTTCAGGATGTCTGCCTAGCGTTCATTTCCCCTGACCGGTCAGCCACACATGGCCCCTGCTGCATTGTCGGGGCTGAGAAGAGCACTGGGAGGGGAAGCTACTCTTTCTAGACATGCTAGAAGTAAAGATGCCTCCTGTAGAACAGACTTCTCCTTGAAAATTTTGGTTTTTTTTTTTTTGTTTTGTTTTGTTTTTTCGAGACAGGGTTTCTCTGTGTAGCGTTGCGCCTTTCCTGGGACTCACTTGGTAGCCCAGGCTGGCCTCGAACTCACAGAGATCCGCCTGTCTCTGCCTCCCGAGTGCTGGGATTAAAGGCGTGCGCCACCACCGCCCGGCGAAAATTTTGTTTTTAATTGAAGCCATAAGTGAAATGATATTTTCTTAACCATTTGTTTTTCTGTAGTAGAATAAAATATTTCCTCCTATAAGAAACAATTGCATGGAAAATTTGTTATAAGTCAGAAGTATATATCTTGTTAAAAATTGAAAAGTTGTTTTTTTGCCTTTGTATATGTATGTGGTATCCACAAGTGTGTATATGCATGTTTGCATGTATATAAAATAAAAGTGGAGGGGACATGTATGTGATGTCAGCTGTCTTCCCTGGTCACTCACCACCTTATTTATTGAGGCAGGGTCTCTCACTTGAACCCAGAGCTCACCCATTAGGCTATTCCATCTAGCCAGCTTGCCCCAGGCATGCCCTAGCTCTGCTTTTTGCATGCTGGGATTACAGATGAGCCACTGTACCCACCCCCCACTTACATGGGTGTTAGGGATCCAAACTCTGGTCCTCATGCTTGCATGGCAAGTGCTTTATCAGCCGAGCCCTCTCCCTCGCCCCAATTAAAATACCTTTTGTCACCTAATCACCAATCAAAATCTATATGTGATCTGAGGTTAAATTTAACAAGCATGCAAGGCCTTTACTGAAATGACTGGAGACCAGAAAGTGCACCAACACACCACATTTATGATGGAAAGTGCTAATATTATAAAAATGGCCTTGTCCCAACATTAATTCACATGTTCCAGTCAGTAGCTGAACAATTAAAACATTTTCATCATGCTCATCTTGCAACTTCAAAAGAGCCAAACAGAACAGTACGGTGAGCCCTTGCATTCCAGCAGCATTGAGGGCCATCCGTTTTTGCAGTTCTAGGGACTTAGTAGGGGCGTTTGTTTTGTTTTGTTTTTTCTTCTTGTTATCTGGAAAATCGCAAAGCAGGCCCAGCATTCACCAAACTTTCTTACCTGTGATTTCTTTACTGTGCACTCCTAATTGGTTAGTATTGTTTCTACTGTAATTCTCATTCCATTCTGATGCCTAGAGAAACTCAGAGCAGACCTTTAATATCAGCTAATTTCCTGTCTGTATTCAGGGTTCAGCAGTTGTTTCAGAAGGTGGCTTTTAAAGCTTGGTTTATTTCAATGCAGATGCCAACTAGATCCCTGCATTACACCGGACTCTATATGCTTATGTAGTATGGAGACCTCACCTCGCTTCTACTTCATGTAGGGGATTGCTAGGGTATGTGCATGCCTGTACATTCTGGCTTATGTGATGATTCACTTGTGGTTTTAGTGTGCACTGCTGATTTTACAGACCTTCCTTCAGAGGCATCAGACTGCATTTCTTATCTATATCATTCCTTATGCTTTTCTTAGCTGGAATTCTTTACAGACTGTGTTCCTGGGAGTTATACAGTTACCCTTAAATGCATTGTCCTGGAAGGGCAGAATGAAGGCTTGATTTTTTTTCCCTTTACCAATTTTCAGAGTAATGAACTGGTGCCTGCTTAGTTATCTACAGCTGCATTACAAATGATCCCAAGACACAGGAGCATGAAGCAGCAGCTGCTTTATTATCTGCCATGATTTGATAGGTCAGGAATTTTGGAGGGCGTGACTGGGCAGTTTGCTTACGTGGCAGGATTTAGCAGTGGGTGAGCTGGTCTTGGAAGGTCAAGACAGCTTCCTTCATGGGATGCCTGGCTGGGAATAGTTAGAAGGGGACATGAGGGAGGACCATCTATCAGTGAGTCCATCCATACCCTTTCCACCACATGCTCACAGCAGTCACTTGAGAGAGTATTCCTTAAGCCATTGACATCTTAGAATATCACTTCTCTTGTGTTCTTTTGGCCACTGAAGCCACTAAGTCCGACTTGATTAAAGGTGAGAAGCAAGAGAGCGTTGTCACATTTTTCATTTAACTTGGACTTGTCACCTTTTGCATGACTGTATGAGCACATTAAAAAAAACCAGGCCTTACTTTTATTGTGGTATTATGTAAACATACTTGGCATAAAATTGTATTTTTAAATATAAGGTACACGATTTAGTGGTGCTCATTTCGTTCAGTGTTTCTATGTGTCCAGTGTCTGTTTCTAAGTATTCTGAACAGAAACTCTGACGAAGTCTGCAGCACTTCCTTGGTCCTTCTCTCAGACACTAGTAGCATCAAACTCATTTTATATCCTGATGCCTTCTACTGTTCTGGAAACTTCAAATAGTGGAACACTGCAACTTATTTCATTGTGTGTATGATGTATTTCATGTTGTATTTTTATGATTAGCACACATTATGTACCATAAATTCATTCTTTTGCAGGGGGTAGTTGTTGTTATTTTTGTTTCTTGAGACAGGGTCTTTTATATACTCTGGGCTGGTCTTGAACTCTCTGTGATCCTCCTGCCTCAGCCTCTCGGGTGGTGGGATTATTGGTGTGTACCATCATACCTGTTTCTGTTTCCTTTCTTAACTGAATAAAATTAAAATGTGTGTACATACCACCTTTACTACAGTGATCACTGGTTTACAAGCATACCTTTGAATCTCTGTTTACAGTTCTTTCAGGCTTAAGCAAAACTGTGCAGTCATGCGGTCATAGTGTCTGACTTTATGAAGACTACTAACCCATTTTCAGTAGTGGGTGTACCATTGTCGCTGCTGAGGATGTATGCAGGTTCCAATTCTGAAACATCCTGGCCAACATTTGTGCTAGTAGGTGTGGCGAAGCATTTCTACGGACATAGAGGCTCACTGCAGTCCTCTTAAGAGTCAAGCAGTAAGAAAACAACTGGATTGTTCCTCTTAAGAGAGTATATACATAAACCAAATGTGTGGCAGTTAAAATGAATGGGCTCAATTTCCATCTAGCCTCTTGGTTTAAGTCTGTAACCGAAAGTTGTATGGGAAGGATATAAATCCGCAGAACAGCTTGCACATCCCTGTTGTGGCACTGATGCATAGATTGTCCTGTTAACTTTAAAAAAAAACTCCCTCATGTACAAAATTGAAATTTCATTTAAATTGCAGTTCAGAGCTTATAGTTACATAGCTGTGAGACACTGTTTTCATATATGCTGGAACATCGGTGATATTAGTGCTAGCTCTATCCAATGCAGCGAAACTCTTAGAAACAAGCAGAATGGCCAGCAGAAAGGGAATGGATGAATAAACCACACATTTGTGCAGTGGAATGTAGCATAGTAAGCATGCAGTGATGTAGCTCCTTGCTTAGTTTTTAAAAACAACTTAATAGAGGTGTGTTTTACGTATCATAAGTTTCACCCATTTCAAGCATACAGTTGAGTTGTATAATCACCACTATAAATGTTTTATAAACACTGAAATTCACCCTTATCCACCAATAAGATCTATAGGTAACTGTTTCCTTCTTCCCCCACCCCCACGTACCTACTCCTTGCTCTTCCCATAGATTCACCTTTTAGGGATATTTTTAGAAATGGTGACAAATGGTATGCAGTCTCTTGTATCTAGCTCATTTCATCACGAATATGGTTTTTAACTTTTTTCTGCACCCATATAATGTGTCAGCAATCTGTATCTTTTTATTATGGAAGAGTATTTTGCTGTGTAGATAAAAACAAATTTCTCTCCCCATTCACCACTTGATGCATATTTTGTTTTTTCCCCAAGTATTAGCTATTATGAATTGGGCTGCTTTGAACATATCTATGTGTGGAAAAAAATGTTTTAATTCTCCTGGAATAGATAGACTTGCTGGATCACGTGGACGTTTATATTTAAGCATTTGAGAAACTGACAGACTATATTCCAAACTGGGGCTGCATGTTCACTTCCTCTAGCAGTGTGTAGAGGGTTCTGCTGTTCTCACATCCTTTCAAGCCTGTGTTACTGTCTTCCTTGTGTGGTCTAGTCATTCTAGTGAGTATGAAGTAACAACTCGTTGCAGTTTTAATTTGTGTTTTCCTAGTGACTAATGATATTGAACATCTTTTCCTGCAACTGTCGCCCATTCCCATCCCTGCTTTGGTGAAATGTCTTCGTATTTTGATTCATTCTCTGCCTTGGTTGTTTTTATGCATATAAGTTACTTATCTGCTATGTGCTGTGTGAGAATGCTCTCTCAGCCTGTTCTTCTCCTGTGCTTCATGGTGTCTTAAAATGAGAAGTTTGTGAGTCTTGAGAAGGTTTAATTTATCAATATTTTTTCTTCCATAGGCTGTGCCTTTAGTATTGTGGATAATTAGCCCCTGTTAGATAATGAAGGTTTCTGAGTCTGTGGTCTTTTCTAAGATCGATCAGTGCATGTTGTTTGGAGGGAGGGAGTCTCAGATCATCTTCTTGATATAGAAGTCCTGATTTTTCTGTTAAGCAGTCTTACCTCTGTTGAATTGCCTTGGCGTCTTGTCTTTTTCTACCTTCAGTGTATGATTTTTCTCTAGATTCCCGTTCTCCAGTGCCTTGTGTCTTTGTCAGCACTACCCTACCTTGATTGCTGGAGTGGGATAGAAATTGTGAATCTGAAAGTCCGCCAAATAGGTTTGATTATTCTAAATGTTTTACGTTTCCATAGCTAATTGAGAACCTGCTTGTCACTTTCTTGAAAGAGTTTCCTGCAATTTTGATAGGAATGGTT
This sequence comes from Peromyscus eremicus, assembly GCF_949786415.1. Taxonomy (NCBI): domain Eukaryota; kingdom Metazoa; phylum Chordata; class Mammalia; order Rodentia; family Cricetidae; genus Peromyscus; species Peromyscus eremicus. Next base: position 29,847,399 of record NC_081438.1, on the reverse strand, counting down.
TTGAATCTCTAGATCAATTTGGGGAGAATTCATGATGAATATTGGATGCCTCATCATTTTTTAAAGTCTTTAACTTCTTTCAACAAACTTTTGTAATTTTAAGAATCTTTCACTTCTTGTGTTAGTAAATTCATTTGTAAATTCTTCACTATAATGCTAGTGTGAACGGAATTGTGCTGTAATTTTGTTCATAGACTATTGTCATATAGAGAAATATAGCTGATTAAACGTTTAATTACATTTATTTATTTGTTTGTATTAATTTGTATATGTGCTCATCCCATGGTGAACTTGTGGAATCAGAGGACAAAGGGCAGGAATCAGTGCTTTCTATCATGTGGGTCCCAGAATTGAGCTCAGGTCGTCAGGCTTGGTAGCAAGCACATTTATCCTCTGAACCATCTTGCAAGTCCTTGCATTTGATATTTTTAAATGATCTAGTCATGGGCTGCCCCAGCGGTGTCAGCACTGTGTTCATTTTTCTTTCTTCTCTTCTTCAGACTGGGTAGCCCCTATTGATGCCTCTTTGAGTTTGCTGAGTCTTTCTTCTGCCACTTTGTCTCCGCGTTGCGCCCAGTGCCAGCATTTCCTTGATTGCTGTACTTTTCAACTTCAGAGTTTCTGTTTGCTTTCTTTTAATAATGTCGATCTCCTTAAAAAAATTTTTCCTTGTGAGATAGTGTTCTTGCATTTTAATTTTTAGACACAGGTTGAACATATTTGTGATTGCTGACTTAAAGTCTTTGTCTTACATCCCTCATCTAGGCTTCCTCAGGGACAACTTCCATCCTCTGCTTTTTCCTGTGCATAGACAATGCTTTGTTTCTTTTCATGTCTCATCATTGTTTGTTGAACACTGGGATTTTAAATGACTCACTGTATAGACTTGGGGACTCCACATCTTCCTAGGGTGTCTTCTGTTACTGTGGTGGCTGTGTGTGACTTGTGTTTCCTGTACTCCACTGATGAAGTCACATCTCTGTGGTGTGTGTGGCTACTGAAGTTTCTTCTTGGTTTCTTTATTAGAAAATTAATGAACAGATAAAGACTTTGGAAATTCACTTTATCCATAAATCTCCCAGGCATTTGGGAGCTTTGTATTTGTGTTAGGCATTCCACCATCGGATAGATTATGCATCTGCTCTAGTTTTTACTCTCTGGTTGTATGGGACCTCAAGGTCATCAACAAGTGAGAGATTAGGGGACTCCCAGATCTTCCCTGGTCACTCACATAACCCCACAGTTGTGCATGGAGTTTCAATGTCCCTTTTAGACATTTTGTTTCATGAACCTTCCTTTTAAGTTTTTGACCTGACTCTTGTTTGCCCAGCTGGTATGGCAAACTTAATAGCTGTGATGTTAATCAATTGTAGCTGATTGTTTTTGACAAAAGCCCTGGAGATAGGGCTCTTTCTGCTGAGTAAGCGCTCATGGACATCAAATAATGCTAATGCTTTGTGAATTGGGCTTTCCCACGGAGCTGGAGGGTCAAAGAGCTGCAGCACTGGAGTTGGTGCTTTTTGCAGAGTTCTGAACCCGGTGTGTTTTCCCTGTGGCTCCGGGATGGCATATTTTGTGTATACTGTCAATGAGAGGCTGCTAGTTTTGAAGGCTACCACAGAGCTTCAGAGAACAAATGCCCTAGGTCAAGTTAAAATGCCATAAGCTGAGTTTCCAACAGAGTGTCAGCACTTTTTTTCCTTGGATAATGCCGTAGGTTGTTGTATGTCTTTGGTTACTTTCTGGAACTCTGAAATTGTTGGGTTTGAAGGTTGTGGCAGCATTTTCATTGTTTCTGTGAATGAGAGTGTTTCCAGAGACCATCACCATTCCAGAAGTTTCAGCCCCACACAAAAGAATTTTAGTAACAAGAAAGTAAGCCCTGAAGATTACATAAGATATCAACCAATTTTATAAACACAACTGTGACTGAAATACATGAATCATTGTGTATTTAAAATATGCTTAATATCTGTAGTATACAAAGGTATAGATGCTCATTAAACTATGCCAAGGATGGGATTCCAGATAGTGGTTACCTATGGGGTGGCAGGCTCAAGGGGGGAGGGATTCTTACAGAGGAACATGTGTAGTCTCCCATTTTATCTCTGGGGGACACATTTTTTTTTAAGTTGGAAAATCACTTTATTTGTTCTGGGGAGTTGTCTAGGGTCCCCTCAGAACTACTGGAACTGCTTCTGATGCCAGCGGTCTTTCTCAGGGGCATGAACTCTCCCATGAGAACAATGTCACAGATCTGTACATCCCTGAAACAGGGGGACAGGTGCACAGACATGTTCTTGTGGTGCTTCTCAAAGTGATTGTATTTTCTGATATAATGGAAATAGTCCCGGCAGATGATAATGGTCCTCTGCATCTTCATCTTGGTCCCAACTCCAGACAGGATCCGACCTCAGATGGAGACGTTACCAGTGGAGGAGCATTTCTTGTGTATGTAGGTGCCCTTGATGGCCTACTTGGGCGTCTTGAAGCCTAGACTAATGTTTTTATAGTACCAAGTTATTCCTTGTCTGTTTCTCCAAGCAGAACATGCTTCTTGTTTTGAAAGATTGTGGACTGCTTTGGTGCACATTTTGTGCACATTTGGTCTGAATGTCCACTATCTTCCCAGCAGCCTGATAAAAAGAGAGGTGGGCTAACTCTCGGGTTTCCTTATTTACTTAGGGGGCACATTTTAAGGCCCCTAGTAGATGCCTGAGAAGACAAAGCATGGGATCCGATGTGTTCTTAAAGCTAGATTGGTAATCACAGTGTCCTGCAATAAGCTATTCAAAACCTACAAGTGACTTCCACACTTCTTCACTGTACCCTGTTGAACCATGGCCAGTTGTGAAAAAATGAGATCATGCAAAGAATATCCACAAACATTGTGGGAACTGTTGTGATAACTGGGTTTTATTACGTCTTGGAGTGGTGGTTCCTAGGGTCTTACTACAACATTAAAAATACAACACAAGCAGGCAATTCATTTTTGTTTGTTTGTTTCTTTCATATTAACATGGGAAAGGAAGCATCTGATACACAAAATAATTTTTAAAAGGAATTTTAATCTCAGTTTTCAAGGTCATGTTTACAGCCAGAGAATTGCTTAGGAAGCAAGCCCCAGGCTTCCATGGGCCTGCTTTGCTGGCCCACTTCCAGTCTCTGATGAGGCCAGGAGGACAGGAATGATTGTAGCTAGTGCCAGTGTGAGCTGAGTAATCATTGAACAGTGTCCTGGCTAGATCCCTACTGCTGCCTGTAGTCTAACAGCCCTGTGCTCCATTCTGTATTCTGAAGAGTAAACACAGAGAGCTGACAGTCCAGCAGTAGCACCCATTGTTCTCCCCTTGGCCAGATCCATTCTTGATGTTATTAGCCTTTTATGCAAACACCCAAGAGTATGCGTTAGGATAATCATATGACTAAGGGTTTGAGGGACACTCAAAGCTCAGTTACACAGAGTTAAACATGATACACATGCAAAACCACAATGGAAAGGTGTCTGAAATATAGAAAGTTAAATGAAGCTTTCTTGTTTCAAAGGACAATAGTGCCTTAAAAATGGGAGTGCTGCCATTGGATAAGGGTCAGTTGAAAGCATTTGTTTGAGAGAGTGAGCACCTGTAGCATCAAACTCTAGTTCCTAAATGTTCCTGAATTGAACTGATAGAGAACAGGAGCTTATGGTTTGTTGGGGAAAATAGGAAGAACACTCATGGTCCAGGTGATGTGACGACCAGAGTCTGATCACTTCTTACTCTACCATGAGCAGTGAAGGTACCTTTTGAGCTTTTGTACTGTCTGATCTATGGGGCTGATACTGCCTATGAGTAGTGATTTAATCCCTACTAATATTAGAATGTACAACTTACCTCTTATTTTCTCAGAAACTTAAATTGTAAACTACACATTGAATACTGGTCAAAATGTGGGCAAATGTCATTTGTACAAATGTATAACTATTAAAATGCACCATTAATCAGCAGCCTGTATTCGAAGGCCAGTGCATGGCCCTGCCCTTGGTTGATATTCATACACATATGTATTAGTGGAGCCATCTCCCTGCATCTGCCAATCAGAAAGAATGAATACTTGCCATAGGTGTCCCCTGAGCTGGCCATGGCAGGAAGGAGAATGGAAGCACAAAAGGCTCCACCCTCGTGGAGTTCAGTCTGGTTGGTGGCATGTGGCTTTCATGTGAATCATTCACAGCAAAGCAGCACCATTTAAAGAAAATAACATACAGAAAATACTGCATAAAGAACAGGAAAAGAGCAAGCTCAGCATGATGTGTGGCACAGTAGCATGTGTGCAGGATACATCTAAAATCTGCTTCTCAGGAAAGGCTTTAATGAGGACTAAGGCCCTGAGTGATGGTGATGTTCAGCTCTTCAGAGAACAATGGCAGACATACTTCAGCATTTTTATTGTGTCTTCCTAGGAAAATCACTTGGAAGTACAATATTCATTCTTTGAAGAGGCAAAGACTAAGTTCTAGAAAAGAAATTTCTCCTAAATACTATTATAAAGTTTGAGTATTTCTATTATGATTTTATGACCTCCCATCTGTGGTAGATGCTTTATTGAGATTATTGGGATGTTACCGTCAAGCTGTGACAATGATGCTTTAAAGGTCATACACAAAACACAATTAAATTTTCCAAGTGGAATAGGGATATGTATTGTGAAAGGCAAATACTTTGAAGTAGTTCTTTTTTTCCCCATGTGGGCCATTTTACAATGACATTTTGAGGTGCTTAAATAAATCACAATGTTGTTTTTCTTCTTGATTGCAATTTTCCCTTATCTATTTGTGTAGCTTAAAAATAGAAACTGGCATACTTAAGTTTCAACATTATTGAGCCTATTAGTTAATATAAACTTTATCCTAAACTCAACAATAGATTTTATTGTAACTGTGGAAACTTACCATGATTCTTTTGCTCTTATACAAATGTAAGGGCTTCTAATCAATAGAGACTTAGCTCTTCATACTTTGGTTTATTACAAGTTAGATAATCCAACATTTTTATGGATTTCTCATCAGCATATTCAATACTAGAACCCTGTTTCTTTTCTTTTCAAATTTTGTTATTCTGTTTTATTTGGCCTTTTTTTCTGTCTCTCATTAAAGTAATGAGTGTTTGTTTTGCAATTACTAAAACAAAAAGGGAAGTTACCTCAACCTTTTGTGTCTCAATTTCTTCATCTGAAAAATGGGGATTATCATGGGGTTGGGTTATATGTGCAAATTTATGGAAACATTAAGGTACATATGATGTAAAATTTTGGAAACTGGGCCTTATAAGATAAGTCAGACAATGTGCTTGCATCACCAGAATGAGGGCCTGAATTTTATACCAGCACAGTGAAAAGTTGGGTGTGGTGGTGTGTGTTTATAATCCTAGTGCTGGGGAGGTGGAAACGGGAGGATTTCTTTTTTTTTTTTTTTTTGGTTTTTCGAGACAGGGTTTCTCTGTGTAGCTTTGTGCCTTTCCTGGAACTCACTTGGTAGCCCAGGCTGGCCTCGAACTCACAGAGATCCGCCTGGCTCTGCCTCCCGAGTGCTGGGATTAAAAGCGTGCGCCACCACCGCCCGGCGGGAGGATTTCTTGGGCTTGTTAGCCAGCCAGACTATCATAACTGGTAAGCTTACATGAGTTAGAGAGACCCTGATATAAAATACAAGGTGGTCATGTCCTGAGGGTTGGCATCTGTCTTCTATAAACACAGATACACATGAACACTTGCCCCCTGGGGGGGGGGAAACAAAACCCTTTGGGCAGTAGTTCTGGAGAATGATCATTCATTTCTACCCGTCTCACCTTATCTGGATATGAGATCACATGACAGTGTTTTCTGATTTGTGGTGTTGACTTATAAATGCCACTGAGTAATTAAAAAGGGATTATTTAGCAACTTAATGACTTAGATACCATGAGGAGGATGAAAAGATGATAGCTAAACATTTGAATCAAAGTGAAGACACAAACCCAATTAAAAAGACTCAATGTTTTTGTTCTTGGAGTGTGTGGAGCCCAGAGGTTTATCTCAGGTGACTTTTTATATTGTTCTCTAATTCTAAAAATCTATCTGTCTATCTATCTATCTATCTATCTATCTATCTATCTATCTATCTATCTATCTTTTATCAATCTATCCATACCTATCATATATCTATCATCTGATAGATATCTGTCATCTGTCTATCATCTATCTATATCTACTATCTATCATGTATGTATGTATGTATCTATCATGCATCTATCATCTATCTATCTATCTATCTATCTATCTATCTATCTATCTATCATCTATCTATCTATCTATCTATCTATCTATCTATCTATCTATCATCTATCTATCTATCTCCACTATCTATCATGTATCTATCAATCATATCTATCTATCTATCTATCTATCTATCTATCTATCTATCTATCTATCTATCTATCTATCTACCTACCTACCTATGAATTCACTGATTAGGCTAGGCTCTCCAGCAAGTGAGCTCCAGGGATTCTCCTGTTCTGGGATGATGCCTGGCTCTTTCCATGGTTGCTGGAGATCTCTGTTCAGAGCTCATGCTTGTACAGCAAGCACCCTACTTGCTGAGCTTTCTCTCCAGGCCCCCCTGCAGTTTGTTTTTTAAATTGTACAATGACTATTAAGATACAGTGTTCTTATTTTCTGAATCCATGCAGGATGCCTACTTGTGTATGCCCTGTGAAGCATCTGTGTGCACATACATGGTCTTTATGTCTGTCTTGGTACTACAATCATATATTTCCGGGTTGCATTCAAGAAATGTGAGCTGTGTGTCACTCATTTACATATAGAATTTCTAACTTCAGACAGATTTTTTTCCAGCATGTAGCTTTATCATTATTGTTGTATTGTCACTGAGTTGTAGCCAATTACATTTTTTCCAAATGGCTTATTATTTTCTTTTGCTATAGTTGATAAACATTAATTGGCTCCCAGGTAATCCAGAATTGAAAGCATTGTTATTAATGGAGTCTGTTGACCTCATTTGTTTACTAAACAACTTGATGTGCTCACAGGCTTCACAGGTTTTTTTTTGTTTTTGTTTTTTTCTTTAGGGTGTAAGAAGAGTCAGTAGAAAAGGCATTCATTGTAAAGTGTTTAAAATTATGAAGTGCTTCCAAACTGGTTTTGAAAGCTTCTCTGGGCTGAAAGCCAGTTGATTGTTGTCAGTGTTTTTACGTGACCGAGGTCAAGTGCTCAGTGCCCGAGCAACCTCATTGGTTAATGGCCAGCCCTGTGCAGGGGTATGGTGTGGGATCCTTTAAAATGCTGCTGTGATTGGAATTTTAACAGATGTGTTTCGATTGGACAAGAATGTAAAAGCTATTTTGGAGTATGTTCAAAAACACAAGATTTCAAACATTGTAACTTGTTATTTTGTGCCCTGTAATATATGTAATAAGACTTGGGTTGGTATTAAGTTAATGAAAATATTCAAATGAGACTTGGAGAAAGCAATTGTCTGTATTGAGAAAGATTCAGAGGAAAAAATATATGTAGTTGGGTTTTCAAGAACTGAACTAGGTTCCAGGGATCATGGGCTCTGATGTGGGCCTTTGTGTCTTTAGGAAGCCTCAACTTTCTTTTTAAAGAGGATTTATCCAACCCTGGGCTAGTCCAACTGCCTTATTCCTAAAGCTGGTTTCAGTACTGCAGTATATTAGAGAAATAAGCATAACTTACTGCCTGGGGGACTCGAAAGGACTGCTATCAATAGGAGCTGAGGTGGGAGGGGCAGAGTAGAATAGTTAGTGGCTAACACTTGGGCCCATAGTGTCACAGCCTTGTCATTAGACAAGACACAGACTTTATACAGTGAACAAGAGGGAAGCCTGCCGCTCAAGGCTTGGCCACCAGTTTTACTGTCTGCACTAGATGGACTGTGTCAGAAAATTTGAATTTGTATAGCATCCTAGGTTTGTGTGCTCTGTGGCCTCCAGAGTCTACCTCTTCCTCATCTTTCACCGGACTGTTCCACTTGTCTACCATTCTTTACAGCTTTTGAGGTCATGCCAGGCTGGGGTGGTACCCCCTCAGGTAGACACTGAGTTGGAGTGGCTTGCGCAGGTGTGGTAGGCTTGCTTCAGTAGTGTTGCAGGCTTGGAGCAGAGGCTGGGGAAACAGCGCAGCAGCTCTGGAGGGTGTTGGACACCAGTCTTTTCCAGTTTAATCTTATCAACCCTTCCTCAGCAGAGTTCTGCTGCATTTCATTTTCTAAACCAACTCTACAACAAGCTAGTCGAGTGGTTAATCCAAGTGATTTCTGCTCTCATTTAAAAGCTGATGCATTGAAATGTGAACTAAGTCAATTACTGTCACAGCGAGTTTCCCTGGACGTGGAATTTGGATGTGTGTATTACATCAGACTCTTGGCTGTAAAGATTATCAATCTATATCTGTATAACACTTGTCAGACTCTCCAGAGCTTTAGATTTGTCCTTATATAGTGCTGTCCTTTCAGTCCGGAACACCCTTCTAAGTCCCCTGTATTGAAGGCTTGGTGCTGTGGGACATAGTGGAACCTTTAGGGTGTGTGTTTGTGTGTGTGGGGCCGTGGGGTAGTGGACAGAGCTTAGGTCATTGGGAACATGCCCTTAAAGGGGACGTTTGGATCTCAGCAGCTCCCATCTTTGCTTGTTGGCTGCCATGAAGTGAGCAGCTTGCTCTACCCAGTGACTGCTCTGATGGATTGCTTCAGTAAGAAGCCAGACCAACTGCACCAACCAATCCACCTGACTGAAACCTTCAAAACTGTGGGCCAAAGGAAACCCTGCCCTCTTATGTCAGATTACCTCACATGTCCGTTGCATTGCCAGAGAGTAAAAAATACATGTAGCGCATGTTCTCTGGACTAGTGTCTGAGGAGACCTTGCTGGACTCCTCTTTCCTTTTCAAAAACTCTGTGCTTCCTTGGTACTTCATGGTCAAGTTCAGACACTCTGGACTCAGACATGTTCAGATCTCATCTCTTTTTCCATTGGAGCAAGTGCACTCATCAACCTGAGCCTTTTTTTTTTTTTTTTTTAAACTCTAGGCTGTCTTGGGCTCAAGGAAATCTACTTGATAGTGTTGTCATCCAGACCAGGGCACTAGACAGGGATAAGCCAGTGTCCTAGTGTTCATATGTTTGAGAAGAGAGGATAGTTAGGGGGAATATTAATCTCTGATTATTCATCAAGAGCACTTTGAATGATTGAGAAACTATACAACACACAAACTGACAATACAGGAGGAGATTTACATGTGTATGTGCAGATAAATATAAGCACCAAATGAGTCTATAAAGTTAATTGATGAATCGAGGAGTTTTTAAGGCTGGGAAATACACACACACACACACACACACACACACACACACACACACACACAGTACATTTGCATACAGCAGACTCCATCCCATTCTAGTTTGTACTTCTGTGTGGCTAAGCCTGTGTAAACTGCAGAGTGGTGGGCTGCAGAGAAGTAGTTGCCGAAGGGATCCGTGATGCTGGAGATGAGGACAGAGGCCATCCTTTCATGCTGAATTGTGCTCACTGCCTGTATATGCAGGAACAGAGGCAAAACGAATAACAGACAAAGAATGCTGGTGTGCAGTAATGATGTGCAGGGTCAGCGAGGTCCTTAGCTGCTTTCTTGTTTCCCTCTTAATTCACAAGCTACTTCCCACTCCTCACTCCTCAGGATTTCTGGGCTTCATAAGAACAGTTCCAGAAACCACAGAGGACTTTTCATTCATTCATTCATTCATTCATTCATTCATTCATTCATTCTTTGCTTTTTGGTGGTGCTGGGCATGGAACTTAGGGTTCTGTGCCTTCTCGTCAAGCATTCTATGCCTGTGCTATATTCCTCAGCACTCTTTTTACTTTTTATTTTTGAGACATGGTCTCCTTAAGTCACTCAGGCTAACTTTGAACTCTCTCTGTAGTCAAGGTTGGCCTTGAACTTGCCATCTCCCTGCCTCAGTCTCCTGAGTAGCTGGGAAGACAGGCCCGCACCACCAGGTCTGGTTCAGGAGTAGTTTTTGTAACAATGTAGTGTTTACTAACAGTCATCACCCATCATGAATTTTTTAGTGACAGATGGATAACAAAGCTCGTAGGGGCCCTCTTGCACGATGGGAGACATTATGAAATTTCCGTTCTTTTGAGCAATGTATCTTGTGAGCAATACTTTGGATAGCTGATCAGCACCTTATTCAAGTGTCTGCAGTTAAGCTATTTGAGTCAATGGACAAATAAATGAAAGAAAAATAAGCATGTCAAGAGTTTATTCATATTAGAGTTTACTCATATTCAGAAATTAGTTGTCTCAGGGGTGATGTTGAGCAACTCACCATCATTTAATAAATTGGATTTTTTTTTTTAAGGAAATCAACCTTTTGTTAGTGAAATACCTAGGAGTTCAGTATAATCTCCCAGGCTTACTACAGTAAATTAGAAATTAAGTTATTTCATTTAATAGTTATGATATAACCTTGGCTCATAGGGGCTCAGGGAGACTGAACCAACAACCAGGGAGCCTGCATGGGACTGACCTTGGTACTCTGCATATATGGTACAGTTGTGTAGCTTGGTCCTCTTGTGAGACTCCTAACAATGGGAACAGGGGCTGTCTCCAACTCTTTTACAGGCTTTTGAGACCCTTCTCCTCACACTGGAATGCCTTGCCCAGCTTTAACACATGGGGAGATGCTTAGTCTTACTGCAACTTGATGTGCCATGTTTTGTTGATACTCATGGGAGAACTGCCCTTTCCTAACCAGAAACAGAGGAGGAGTGGATTGTGGGATGGGAACAGAGTGGAGGTGGGAGAAGGCACTGGGAGGAGAGGAGGGAGGGGAAACTGCGGTGGGATATAAAATAAATAAATTTATATAAAAATTAATAGTTATGATATTTAATTGACTATATGTCAGACACTGTTGTAGGCTTTGATTACACAAGGGCCAATGAGATTTCCTTCTCAAGGGATTCCCAGTTTTGAGGCAGAGAGCCTTGAAAGCAAACCTTCCAGCTTCATATGTGTGTACCATGGACCAGACCTTAGGCTAGACCCTGGCAGAAGAGGCAGATAGACCCTCCTCAGCACACTTGGGTAGGGGTAGGCAGGCATACCTAGAATCTAGAGAGAATTGAGTGAGGCTAGTGTTGTGCGGTAACCTGGGGAACACTATTGTATATGTTTTAATTTTGTTTCAACCCAATTCACTTTATGACTACAATGTTACTTTTTGTTATTGCAAAATGATCTCCTCTTTAATTATAAAGATTGCTGTATTGATTTTTTAAAAATTGCACTGTGATGGCTACTTTAAAAAAGATTCATTTTTTATTTATATCACTGCGTGCCTACATGTGTGTATGTGTACCATGTGCATACCTGGTTCCCGTGTAGGCCAGAAGAGGTCTCCTAGAACTGGAATTAGGGATGGTTGTGAGCAGAAATGTGAGTGCTGGGAATTTAACCTACATCTTCTGCAAGTGCAGCACGTGATCTTAACCACTGGGTGATGTCTCCAGCCTAACTAATTCTAAAGGAAATTATGATCAGAATTCTGCAAGACAAATGGCTGAAAAAATAATATTTTTAAGCATCTCATTTTTCTTGTTTTTCAAGAAGACTATAGATGGTTATTCTTAGTTTCATTTATGTTGATTATGTTTTGTAGGTACCTATTTGCATAAACTTACCAGTTTGATCTGGCCTTCAATTAACTATTATCTTTTTATGTGCTGGACAATAGTGTAGACTCCTCTGTTTATGTTTTTCTTTAATAGATATTTTAATTCAAGGTTTTAAAACTTGGCTGGCTTTTGTGTACTCGACTGTTTTCAGTCATGTTCAATAATAATATATCATAAACTGGCCATGTTATTTATTTACCATAGGCTTGCAATATTTATTTAGCAGTTTGCAGTTTTAGGATAATTGTGCAATGCAGTTCCCCTTGCATTTCAAAGATCTAACTAGTTAATTAGCTTAAGTGGTTCTGTCAGGTCTATTGACAGTTGGCGGACTATAGTGCTGGCCTGTCAGGGGGCTAATATAAAACCCTGAAGAGTGGCCTTCCTGCGGTTAGTTCCCCCTCCCCTTGAGATGTGAGTTGGCTTTCTTTCTCATGACATTAAAACAAAACCAGTTAATATACACTGACCCCTTTGCTTCTGATTACCACGATCCTTCCTGCTCAACTTTATGATGGTGTTTTCCACCCTGTTCTTCACTGCGATTGCACCCCCACTCTCCCCATCCCCAGCGTCATGATGGTATGTTTTTTTTTTTTTTTTTTTTTTTTTCAAGACAGGGTTTCTCTGTGTAGCTTTGCGCCTTTCCTAGAACTCACTTGGTAGCCCAGGCTGGCCTCGAACTCACAGAGATCCACCTGGCTCTGCCTCCCAAGTGCTGGGATTGAAGGCGTGTGCCACCACCGCCCGGCATGATGGTATGTTTTAAGATGGAATTATGTCTTGGTTTTGGATGCTTTCAAGGCCACTTGAATATTGCTCGTGCGTAGTCTGAGAGGACATGGTCACTTTTGGTCACATCTCTGCTCTTGTGTCTGTGACTTGTTGCCCATGTAGCAAGGTGGTCTTGTTCTGCTATGCCTCCACTGCCAGTTCAGTGGTCATACAAGGAAGCCTTGGAATGTTGGCATCCTGTTTCCGTCAACCTTGATGTAAGTTAAACACTTAACCAAATTGTACATTTAACAGTTTGTTTGACTGCAAAATCCATTCTTCAGGCAGGACAGGGGTGGAGAGAGTAAAAACGGAGGAAGAAGAAGTAATACAAGGAGTGAGCAACCCTGTGCTGGAGCTGGGTTAGAGAAGGAGCAGGAGGCAGGGGTGCCAGGAAGGTCTGTGGGTGCTCCTGGGGGCTGGCTGACCCTAGGCAGAAAGGTGAGAACTGTGCTCTATGTCCGGTGAGGTGGCCTGGAGAGGAGTGAATTATGGCCTTGTTATGTTCATATGTATGTGTTTGTGTGTATTCATGTGTGGGGTGTTTGTGGAGGCCAGAGGCTCACGTCAGGTGCCTTCCTCTTTCACTGTCTGCCTTAGAGTTTGAGACTGAACCTGGAGTTCATCCACGTAGCTAGACTGGCAGGCTGTAGGGTTCCAAGGATCTTTCTGTGTCTGCTTCCTCGGTTTTGGTATTACAAGTGGGCACCAGTACCTGGCTTTTTCACAGGTGCTGGGGATCTGAACTCAGGTCCTCATGTTTGCAGGGCAAACTCTTTACCCACTGAGCCGTTTACCTAGCCTTGGAGTTTGTTTTTGTCACTTTTTCCTGTTGATAAAGCATCATGTTTTAAGGTAAGTGGAGCAGTGGATTACATGGTCTGAAAGTGCCCCACGGATGTCCTCAGAACATCTGCTGGTGGTGTTCCGAGTTCTCAGCACCACCAGGACCTGCTCTGAGTCCATGCCCCAGCCACCTCATCTGTAGAAGGACATAATACTAGGATTCTTGGTGAGGGTTAAAAAATACATGTTCACACATTGCTTAGCCGTAGTGTCATATAGTAAGTGATACTTAAGGTTCTCAGCAGCAGCAGCAGGAACAGCAGCACCTGCATTTCATCCAGCCTCCCTTTAGAAGGACAGTGTGTGTGTTCCACAGACGTGGAAGCTGTGGCTCCAGAACTTAACTGCTCTCTAAGTTGAAATTACAGTTTGAACTCATATCAAATCATGTTCTTGTTTTTAAATTTAATTTAATTTTTGATTTTTTAAAAATTAGTATAGAGAGTTACATGTTTCCTTATGACAGTTTGCTTTGGCTGGTTGTCTGTTCCTCGCTCCATCCCCTTGCTTATGCCCTTCCACCCTCCTATCACATGTGTTCTGTTACCCTCCCCATCCCCTTCCCTGAAGCCTCTTCTCCTCTCATGGATCCCCTCCTAGCTTCCTGACCTCTGTACCCACTCATTCCCACATAGATAGGTGCATACATAAAGCTTATAGGCTAAGATCGACATTCGAGAGCCTGCAGCTTGTCTTTCTGAGCCTGACTCACTTCACCTGCCCCCTCCCCCTGCTGGAGAAAATGGTCTATTTGGCAGAGACCTCATAGTACAGAGTAGAGTCCTGTGGAAAGGCTGCTGGAGAAAGTTAAATGGACAACAGCCCTTTCGAAATGCGTAAGGAGAACTTTTCAGTGACAGTGTGAAAGAGATCTTACACAAAGGACAAGGGCTGGTGTTTGCACTCCATAGAGAAACAATGGGGAGAGGAGGGGAGACCAACACAGGGCAAAGCAGAGTGGGAGAGAACTAGAGAGCAAAAGAAAGACTCCCGTCCTTCCTGCACTTAGGAGCAAAAGAACCCCAAATGTACCCAATGGTCGACACTGCCCATGGCTGCATAGGGCTCAGAGAGGAGGAGACCTCATTAAAGACTGCATAAAGATTGCATTCTTTAGCAATCAGTGTGCTAAAAACAGTTGTCTGTGAGTCAGACTATGAGACCCAGAGACATAGGAAGGGTTCAGTGGTACAGATGAACTAGGAGCTAAGTTAAAGCTTAGGTTTGTTCCTTTGAAGTTTCCCCTCCCCTTTCCAGGTCGTGTTTTACTAATAGAGTATTCTAGTAGCAAGCAACCTGTGGCATTTGTCAGCTTAATTAGAGATCTAGTTACAAAACTCAGGTATCTGTAACTGGTGCTTCTCTATGCATCTGAAAAGAAACAGATAGCTGCTGTGGAAGGGGAGCCCTGCTGTCGGGACGTTACTGCCGCCTCTTAATGCAGTGATTTGTCTTCTTCCTTCTGAATCTTCTCACTCTCCCTGCATTCTTTGTGTCTACTATCTCTGGACTAAGAAAGTTTCAAGTGGATTTGAGCAAAACTGGAGAGCAGAAGGCTACAAACTGTGGGGATTAATATGTTTAATGTCTGTGGACTTGACGGGGGTTGGAACAGCATTCACTAGGTATCAATTGATTTCCTACAATGTTGCCCAGCACATAGAAGGTCCCAATGAACACATTTTAAATAAGAAGAGTAGAATGACTCTTCATAGAGCCTTGCATTGATATGCCTTAGGAAAAATTTATCTGATACAGTATAATGATTAGTGTATGTACTTACTTCTATTAACAAAGAATTGTAGAATTCTGACTCTTGAGTTGTTACTGTCAGTACAGTGTCTGTCACATGCCAGCTTGGCTTTTCTACAATTTCGGTTGAACACATTCCTGCACAGGTGATGGGCCTTGTGGTAGTAGACACACAATGGGCCCCAGCTAGGATCCTGGACAGGGCAGGTGAGTAGATCCCTGGACCTACAGACTAGCTTGAGTGAGTTTCTTAGTGTCCCCTTTTCTAATATTTACCAGGTGTTTTTCACTGAGCACTGTCAGGTGGTGTGCAATGGGTACCCATTTCTGGAAACTCACCTTAGAATGTCCCTTTGGGTAGCATTGTGTTTTACTTTATTAAAGGGCAGAGAAGCAATCAGAATTGGGGGAGTTTCCAGTGAGCCCCAAGTGACAAGCTTCCTGCTTCTACAATATTAGTGTTAGCAGCCATAGTTTGAGAACCCACTACTCACTAGAGGTTTGGGGATGTAGAGATGAGAAAAGCATTCAATCCTGGGGAAGCATACCATCTAAACTAGTAGATGGAATCTGTAGTAGAAAGACGGATGGCAATTTGGTGTGGCCACTGCTGAATGTGATGAGTGGTACACAGCAGGCTCTTACAGGTACCCCGAGGAAAGAGAAATCATTTCCAATGGGGATTGGCTTGTACAGAAAAACTCACAAGGAAAGGAGGTTTGATTTGCATGATGTTCGAAATGTAAGATTTCAATAGAAGAGAAATAAAGACGACATTCCTAGCAGAGACTGGGGGAGATACAGAGAGAGACAGCGATAGGAGGAAGCAAACTTATATTTTGGCTGGAAAGAGTCAAAGTAAAGAGAAATGGAACTAAGTTTGAAGATATACCATTTGGACAATTGATATACACAGAAATTCAGAAAGTTTAAAGATGTCTACAGAAAAAAGTCCCAGCCACTTCATTCCTCCCCCAGAGTTGATGGCACTTTATTCCACAAGTAAGCATAGATGATGTTTCTCATCTCTCCTTGACTTGTCTTAAATGGTGCTATACTGTAACATCCTCCTGTGTCTAGTCTGTTCTTCACTTACAGGTTTCCTTAGGGAAGTCTTTAAACAATATACAACCAGCATCCATGGCTTCTTTTTTTACAGACTGTACAGTTAGTTATCTTCCACATTTCCATGACAAAGTACTTGACAAGAGCAACTTAAGGAATGAAGGCATGTGTTGGTCCATAGGTCAAGGGGCTACAGTTGCTAACAGCAGGACCATGAGGCAGCAGGCCATATAGTATCTGCACCTCACTTCTCTTGCAGGACCCCAGCCCATGGGATGATGCCCCCTCACAGTAAGTGTGTGACTTCCTACCTCATTAACCCAGTCTAGAAACTCCCTCACAGATGGGCCTGGAGATGTATCTCTGAAGTAAGACTAGAGCCTGTCAAGTTGACAGTCTGAACCACCACAGGGGCATTTTCCAACGTTCCACAATGCAGCTGTGCCGACATTTAGCCAGCCTCTTACAGATAGACACTGTAGTGTTTTACTGTTACACATATTCTAGAGAAGAGCCTTCTCCGTGTGTCACATCACACATGTGCACATACAGTTATGTGGTAGTTCTTGGGACAGCTGCATAAAAGTTACGGGTAGTCAGGATTTGGAAGGATGGAGTCAGCGGCCTTCTGCAGAGGTTGTAAATGTGCGGAAGCCTTGTAATTCCATGTCAGTGTCTCCTCTGTGCTGCCTGCTATAAACTGCCAATTACAAATTTATTTAGGTTAATCAGTAATCCATGCCTGGAAGATTTAAGGAATGTGACCTTTCTAATGCATATTATTTTTAATCACTATGCTTTCGACCTAATGCCCAACTGAGATTGAGCTACCCAATAACATATTTATTACCAACCTACCATTTGGTTCTAGGGGAAGAGCAGAGCAATATATTCCTGCTCCCTGGGAACTTGTATTTTAGTAAATAAACAAGTCCAGAGGTTGTTAGATATTTGTGAAGAATAAGCTATTGCAGTTTCAAGGGTCAGACTATTTAAAAATGGTAGACCGTCAGGGAAAGTATCTCTCAAAGTGACATTTCAGCTAAACCTGGTGATGTAGAAAAGAGAGATCTGTGAAAATCTTGGGTGAAGGTCACAAGAATGAAATTGCAAAGAGCTAGATCCAAGAGTAAGCCTGTAGGCTTAAGGGGGAGGATGGGAGGAGGGGAGGAAGGGCGGAGGCAGAGAACATGGGGCAATTGCAGTCTGGAGCTGGGGCTGGGCAGGGTGCACAGGTAAGCCCTTGGTGTGCGGAAGACTTGGAGAATGGTAAGCAGAGAAGTGGTGCTGAGGCTGGCTAGAAAGCTAAGTGGGATTGCTGATGATATATGTGTTTGGAGGGGACATAGATAAGATGGACAGACGATCTAGGAGGTTTTGCAAGTCCCGGTGTGTGTGTTGAAGTGGCAACGAGATAGGCATGGCTTAGGAGACCTGTGAAGAGGTGGAGACTCACTATGACTTAGAAGAGACAGAGAGAGAAAGGAAATGAGAGGACTTTGACAATTTTGGTTTGAGAATGCCATCTATAGAGGCAGGAAGAGACACCTGAGGTGATGGTAGAGGTCATTGTGAAGAGTCCCATGAGCTTTATGAGAGAAACAATTTCATAATGGCAGAATGGACTCTTTTGGCTTGCCTTGGAGAGTAGAGAGTGCTGGGATTTGGAGATGTGGCATCTCAGACCTGTCCCCCACCGTGGATCTGAGTCCTGAGGTGGGGAGAACTCCAGCAACAGTGCAAACTGTCCCCAAATCTGGAGAACATGGGTCTCTGTGTTACTTTTTATTTTCTTCCTTCTATCTGTGGACCTTTACAAAAAAATGAGCAAATTAAGCAAGTTCATGGAACTGAAAAAGTAATGGCTTGCATGCTTTTTGTGTGATATAATTTTCATGCCATGAATTTTACCATTTTAAAATATACATTCAGTTATTTTAAAAAACATGCTCCCTAGGTTGTGGGATCATCACTGCTGTCTAATTCCACAACATTTTCAGCACATCACAAAGCCTATACCAACTAACAGCCACTCCAGTCCCCTAGCCCCTGTTCTGGACATGTTCATACATGCGCTCACATGTGCTTGCTTGTGTAATTTGGCTTCTCTTACTTGCCACAATGTTCTCAAGCTGCATCTACGTTGTCTCTTGTGTCTCATTTTATTTTCGTCTAAAAACTGTCACCTGCATTGTTTCTATAGCTGTAATCCTTACCATTCAGAGTCTCCTGGGGACACATTATCAAGTTCCTTGACTCTGTGTCTGGGAGTGGAATCATTGGGAACTGGGTTTACTCTTTTGAGGGTGTGTAGAAAGTGCTCTGTTTCCTTTATGTAATCTCTTCATCACAATCGCATAATTTGGGAAAGGAAACAAGAGGTTGGAATGGGCCAAAGAAAAATTCTCACTTGCCACAAAAACACTTAAAATGCTTTAATTATGAGTGGGCAGATCTAGAAAGTGTAACATGTATCTGTCAATGAAAATTAATATTAAGATCAATGTGTGTGTGTGTGTGTGTGTGTGTGTGTGTGTAGAGCAGACAGTCAAACCTAGATACATATATATCATCTCAGTTGGGGTAGATTAAAATCAAATAGTGATGAGTAAAATAGTGACTTGCAGAATAATGTCATTTATTTGGGAAGAAATGTGATAGTATTCACATATGGATATAGATACAACTGTGTATACACACAAAAGCATACGATGAGCCTGAAGGACAATCACCAATCTGTGATATTGGCTGTTCTACTCTGGCTTCCTGAACTGTAAAAGCTGGGCATTCCCTAGCATACCTGTGCAGATGATCTCCATCTCAAGGGTGTGCATTTCTTTGGAGTGTGGATTGTTTGATCTCCATGGCCCAGCACATACATGTGAAAATAGAGTTTCAAAAATCTGGCTGAACGCCTTCTAGCCTTTTCAAATTATTTTGGGGAGAGGAGAGAGGCCAAGGCTACTAAATAAGTCATCCCCCCCTTTCTTCTGCTCATTGTCTCTGCTCCGTTCCTTCATATTCAGTTAGTGTTGTCCTAATGTGAGGATTGCAATTACAAGAGCAGTTTCGTGTGACACTGCATGCTAACAGAGCAGATGGTATGTGCGGGGAAGCAGGGTGAAAGACAGCGCTGCTGCTAAAGGCATTGCTGTCGCTTTTCAAGTACGGAATAGTTTATGATTTCTCAGTAGATTTTATCTTCATTGTCAAGGTAATGATTATGGATCATATAAATCTTTATGGCGTTGTTGTATCAAGTGTCAAATTACACAGTTTATTTAGGTAGTTGTAGAAAGAAAGATGTCTGATGAGATAGGAAAGTGGTTGGACTGAGATTTTTGCCTTCCAGGAAGGTGTTGGTCTCCCTGGTCACATGGCAGAAGAGAATGCTATTTTCCATTTGGCCTCCCCTCCTTTCTCTTTATTAACTCCCCCACAGGGCAACAGCAGGCAAATTGTAAAGTTCAGAACTTGACATTAATATGAGTGAAGTCACTGTTTCCACCTTCCTCTTTATCTGTGTGTTTCACAGAACAGAAAAAGTGCCTGCTCTCCTCTTTAATTGCCTGCTGCCTCCAGGCAGTCAGAACTGGAGCTGTGGTCCTGGCAAGCCCAGGCTGGCCTGTGGTTCCTGACGCAGTCAGTGTCTCAGACCATATATGCTTGCTGTGTGAACCTGATGCCTCCGGGTCAGGAGGAGGAACTTGGGAAGCCCTGTTTGGAATCCAAGTCTGGGGTGGATTCTGCAAGAGCTCTTGGTTTTCCTGTGTCACCAAGCTTCCAAAAGCTCCTGTTGGGTCTTCATCTGTCTGTCAGTTACCTGTGGTTTGTTAGGAACAAGAACAATGAGAGATGTGTGCCATATGTCTGCAGATTGGGTCTCTTTTATAACTGTAGAGTAGAGAGGGTACAGTCCAGCCCCCCATCCAGCCTCACTCCAGCACTTGAGCTTTCTGTGTCCCCGTCATCCAGCCCACCTTTGGGTGCAGAAGCTCATCAGACTGCCTTCTGCTCAGAGCCATTGTTCCACTTTCTGTCCCAACTATTTCTTTCCCCTTCTATAGTCAAGCTCTGTTGATTCTTGAGTGTTAAGCAAATCCACAACTCATCTGGTAGAGCATGGGACTCTTAATCCCAGGGTTGTGGGTTTGTGCCCCACATTGGGTGCCACTAGTTAAGTGAATCCACAAGAGTCTGTTAGAGGGTATCAAGGATTTATTAAGATATAAAATGGGGAGAAATACTCATGGATACAGAACAAAGTAAACAGCCATCGTCATCATCCTCCATTTTGCCCGGGTGTCAGTGGAACCAGCTGTCCTGTCTGTGACCACCCTGAGAGGAGAGAGAGAGAGAGAGAGAGAGAGAGAGAGAGAGAGAGAGAGAGAGGGAGGGAGGGAGGGAGAAAGAGAGAGAATGTACCTTTTCCTCATTTTTAAGTAGTCACGTGCCTCTGTCAGGCCAGATACCCCAAGGTCATTGGTGGAGCAAATTCCCACAACAGTTGAGAGTCACTTCCTCTTACTCCAAGGCTATACAGAATGCTTTGCTCTGGGAATGTGAGCTCACTACCTGCCCATTTCCCTTCTGTAGTGTCGATCAAAATTGTTGTCAAATATTTACCTGCCCTGTGATTTATCTGTTGCTTTCCTCTTTTCCATTACACTCTTCACTGTGATCACAGTACATAGTACAGTGCCTGGCACATAGTCTGTGCCTGATGGAGGTTTGTTGAGTGAGTGAACTTGCAAGGCCCAGCTGCCCTGTGGTACCGAGATGGGGCAGGGCAGCTTCCAAAGGATGGGTGGCTTTGGCAAGAAAAATCACCGGATATAGTAGAAGAAATATTTCTAGCAGAGTGGTGAGGACCAAAGCAAGCTTATAAACCATGTTATAATTAAAGCAATAGTATATTGCTCACTATAAAACACTGGAACATTTGCAAATGATTTTCCCACTGGTAGCAACTTTTCTTGAGTTTTACAACTTCAGTAGACTTCATTAAAATCTGCTAGGCTATAACTATAGGATAAAAGAGGGCATCCCAAGCCACAGCACGGTGACTTCTTACACCATGGGAGATTCACTTCAGCACAAATAATCACAGGCAGGTGGGGTGGAGCATTGTGCCACAAAGAGAACAACGAGCAACTGAACGTTGCAGCTCTCCTGTGCTCCTCGCTGAGCCACATGTACAGTCATTCTCCTAAAAGACAAGTGGCATCAAACATTGCTTGCTTTCTTCTTTGTGTTCAGCAGGACTTGAAATGAGCTTTAAAAGACCAAGTCTTTATATAAATATGGGATAATTTGGATATCACTACAAAGTAGAAGTTACCTTGTGAACATGTACAGTCATGACCTTTCAGAGCATATTGTATGTGTGCATGGGCGGGGGGTTGTGGGCAGACACACAGGCAAGGGGCAAGGCTATGGAAGGTCCAGGATGTTTTGCTTAATTAACTCACAATTATAAATACACATTCTGAGCAAATCAACTGTTCTAAGCACTTCATGTATGCTAATTCACATAATCCTTGTGACAGATCCTGAAAGGGCATTTTCTGCCTTCATCCCTTTTGCTATGATGGGAACATGTTACTGTGAGTGTCTGGGTCCAGGCATCTGCCTTCAGGATGCTGGTCCTTACCTCTGAGGTTGTGCTCTACATCTATCTGTGGACTTTGGACAGAATCAACACTTAGGACTGAACATCATTTCTGCCTCTGCTTTTCGTCCACCACTCAGAGTCTCTCCTCCTTGGCCCCAGAGTACCTGCTCTCTAGAACTAAACTCTAGTGTGTATTCTCAGGGACATCAGCTCAGTGGCCTCTGCCTAGTTGACTGTCTCTTCAGAGGACTGACATTTTGGAAAATGTCTGCCTCTCTGGATGCCAGCATCTCTTCTGCTGGGTTCTTGTGTAGCCAGAGCTTCATTGAGGATCTTTTGATCCTTTCCCAGCACTAATCAGACAGAAAAACCTGTTCCTACCTCTGGCTATATTTGTGATTCTGGAACATGATCTACTCTGCAGTTGATAACTGCCTACCTGTGTATGCATTAAGTATTGACGTTCCCAGTGTTCATGGAATGCTCTGTGCTATTAAAAAAGAATTAACAGCTTTCTCTAAAGAACAAAACTAAGCCCAGCGTGGCCTTGTATTAATCCCTGACTAGAAGTTCCACAATCAAAAGGGCAAAATGTGGGAAAGCGAAGATAAATAAGTAAAATTGGAAAATATGCAAAGCCGTTAGAGATGTCCCAGTGACTCAGAAGTAGGTAATAATGAGAAATGCATCCAACCCCTGTGAGTGTGAGCTGTGCCACTGCAGCTTTGGGCATTTGAAGTGTGTCTCTGCCACTTGAACTTCCTGTCAGTGGCAGACTGAAGAGGCTGCACAGTTACATGCAAAGAAAAGGATTCCCTGAAGTGAAAACCAAATGAAATGCTATTTAACACTGAATTTTGTGTCTTTCAGATTTGAAAATGTTAGTCATATTATAGCAGAATTAAGAGCATTGTCAGGTTAGCATTAACATTTTCCTATTATGTGTGTGACTTGGTGAATCTGAAAGTATTGTTAAACCTAAAAGATTGTAAAAGGTTAGGAGAAATAGCACTTAGCACAATTTGGTGGATTGCGGGCAGCAGGAAAGCTGCTAAAGCTCAGATTGCCTCAGCCCGCCTGCCCCCCCCGCACCCCCCCCCCCCCCCCCCCCCGTTCAGCTTGTTGTATTTCCTTTCCCATTAAGTTTTTCATCCAGAACAATAATCGTTTTGCTGTGTGTAGAAGAGATGCCTGTGCGGTTAGGTGCTAATGAACTCTCCCGAACACACTGCATTGTCCTCTGCTCCCAGGACTCTTGAACAGTCTGGCTAGCCCTGGAGAGAAGGCTGATGGCAGAGTGTACTTCCCTTTGGGGTTGCCTTTGTCTCCTGTGGAGGATGGCAGGGATCTCATTGGTAAGTAGGACTCTAGCAAGTTGTTGTAGAGACCAAGGATGTTATGTCACTGTTCTTTTCAACAAAATGAATCTTCATAGAATAGTTCACCACTTCTCAAGAACAGCTCTTTTGAAACCACACCGCTTGGATTGCCCTATTGTTTTGTTGCTTAAGTAGCATTCTGAGGGTGAAAGAGGCAAGGCATTCTATCAATGACTTTTTGGGGATAACAAAGGTGCTTCTTTATTTCCTACTTATAATTGGTGTTCAGTTTACTATCTCTCACTATACAGTTGTGATGTTTACAATGACCAAAGCCTTTTTGTGGTTCTGAGTTAGGAACCTAGAACCTTGTGTATACTAACAATTAATCTAAGCTAAGTGAATTCTGTCTCCCCCCCCCAAACCTTTTAAAACTGCACTCACACACAAACACACACACTCACACAGACACAAACACATTCACTCACACACAGACACACTCATACACATTCACATACACACATTCACACACACAATGCACACACAGATACGTACAGACACACTCACACATACATATGTAGCTATTTTCATATGGAAAACATTTAAACTTGAATAACTTAATACTTTTTTTTTTTTTTTTTTTTGGTTTTTCGAGACAGGGTTTCTCTGTGTAGCTTTGCGCCTTTCCTGGAACTCGCTTTGGAGACCAGGCTAACCTTGAACTCACTGAGATCCGCCTGGCTCTGCCTCCCGAGTGCTGGGATTAAAGGCGTGCGCCACCACCGCCCGGCTAACTTAATACTTTTAAGGTCTCAGATTAGTTTAAATGTACAAAGTTTAATTTGTTTGCCAAATTCAGCTTCCATATGTAAAGTGAATGTGGTGCGAAATGAAATCTACAGAGAACAGACACTTCCCATTGCACGCAAGTCTGCCACTACCGTGAGAGAGCTTCCCAGTGGCTGTTGGTGGGAGCCTTGTTCTTGCACACTTGATGATGAGTGTTACACTCACAGATGTAATATTCTCTCCTAGGTTAAAGGTGACATACACATCTTGGTAGCTTCCTGAGAACTTATTTTCATACACTGGCATAGCTCTGGGATGGCTCTGTCTCTCCTGCTTTCTGAACACTGGGTGCACCTTTGCAAAAAGCTGAAGTTCTGCAGATGAGCTGTCACTTTGTCAGCTTAGGGACCTTGAGAGGTAGATGCTCTCTGGAGGAGCCCACTTGTTCTCCCATCTCTGTGAGGAAGGAACGTATCCTGGCTTTCAGTTTGGATGCAAAGTGGTTTTCAGGAATGACGTTTGAGCTTGGAGTTTCCAAAGACTGATTCAAGAAACTAGCATAAAAAGGAATGGACTAGTGTGGGAAGGAATCCTTAGAGGATCATAAGAGTTGCTGATGGAGAAACTGAGTCTCAGAGGTTCTGTTACTCAAAACCCAAGCAACAAGTTAGAAGCCAGAAGGCTTGGTCTCCACTGACAGCAGAAGGAATGTTGTGAGATGTCTGAAGTTTCGAAAATTTTGTGGGCTTCAGATTAAGTCATGTCACTTCAAAATGAAAAATAAGAAGACAGAGGTAATAATTCCACACCTAGCTAAACTGTGGTCACTTAGGTGATTTGGGGGTCAGTACTTCCTGGTGCACTATTAATCTGTGAATCCTTTCAGAATACAAAAAGATTTTAGAAAACGCCTAAGACAGCGACAAAATCAAGAGTGGAACCCACACACCACGATAGGCCTCAACTATTTGATTGTGTGCAAATGAGTGGAACTTCAGCTAGAGCTAGGTAAAAGTTAGTGGACTGTGAAGTCAGGTGGAATCATTGACAGAAAAAGTACCAGAGACCATCACTGGACTTGCTGTTAAAACATCAAATTATTTCTCTCTGAAGTTCTGAGTTCATATGCATCCCTAATTAATACCTACTCTGGAAACATTACAGCTGGGGAGGGGATGAAAGGCCGAGAAAAAAGCAGAGGCATCTAGGATGGGGGAGGAAATCCTGGAGATGTAAAGACCTCTCCGTTCTAGGGAGGAGCACCTGCAACAATTGATGCAGTTGTCAGAAGGAAGCATAGAGAGAGGTAGCATCTGTGGGGTACTGCAAGTATTTGTGTTCCATATTTAAAAACAATTTAATCACATACACATACACACATGCACACATGCACTTATACCAGGCTTTTTCTTTTAGGCTACCATACAGTTCCCAAATCATGACACGGAGACTTATTATTATTAGTTATGAATGTTCAGCCTTACATTATGCTGTCCCATTAGCTCTTATAACTTAACCTGTTTCTCATTATGCACATTTTGCCTTGGGGCTTTTTACCTTTCTTTCCTTCTGTATGTCCTACTTTCACTGCTTCTCATGTCTGTCTGTCTGTCTGCTGCCTGGCTTCTGGTCCCAGGCATGTACCTCTCTGTCTCCCTCATTTTCTCCTCCTTTTTCTCCTTCTGGAGCCTAGATTTCTCCTCTGATTTATTCTCTCTGCCTTCCAGCCCCGCCTAATCCTCTCCTGCTAAGCTATTGGCCGTTCAGCTTTTTATTAGACCAATTAGGTGCCTTAGGCAGGCAAGGTGAAACAAATGCAACCTAAACAAACATAGCACATCTTTATTTACATCGTTAACAAAAGCAGCATAAACAAATGTAATACATCTTCAAATAGTTAAAGTAATATTTCACAGCATAAACAACTGTAACACACCTTTGCCTTGTTAAAATAATATTCCACATTTCCCCCTTTTTGTCTAAATAAAAAGAAAGGTTTTAATTTTAACATAGTAAGACTATATACAATAAGAATAGTTATCAAGCATAAACAAAAGCAATACATCTTTACATATTTAAATAAATGCAACATTAACAAATGTAACACATCTTTATATCTTTAACAAAGGCAGCATAACAAATATAACACACCTTAACATAGTTAAAGTAATATTCCATAGCATAAACAAACGTCTCTCTCTCTCCCTCTGTCCCCTCTCTCCTCTCTCTCTCTCTCTCTCTCTCTCTCCTCTCTCTCTCTCTCTCTCCTCTCTCTCTCTCTCTCTCTCTCTCTCTCTCTCTCTCTCTCTCTCTCTCTCTCTCTCTCTCTCTCTCTCTCACACACACACACACACACACACACACACACACACACACACCATGGTGCATGCTTGGCGGTCAGGGGACAAGTTGCAGGAGTTTTCTCCTTCCTGGAGATTGAACTCAGGTCATTGGATTTGTAGCAAGCGCCCTTAACCTGTAAGACGTCTTGCCATCCTGGTGCTCGGGATTTTTGCTAGCTTATTTTGCCTAGCACATTTTCAGGCATATTAAGTCACTGAAAATAATCTGACAAGCATTTGTTCCAGTTACTGATGTATTAGTTTGAAAGTGATTTAGAAATATTTCCCCTTAACTTTTAAATGAAAAAGTCTAGGGAGCATCACATGGACAGGGAGGTGCAGGCAGACGGTCACAGATCAGCATGGGAAGAGAACAAATGGCTGGGGAGAGCTGCCCCCTTCCCAGAAGAAAGTGTAAGCACAGATGTGGCTAAGAATTTATGCTTTTTCATTAGGGCCAGTGTAGCTGGCTTGGCTTATGTTAGATAGCGAGGGAGACCACCTTTTGTATTTTTTATTGAGCCAGGCCAGTATCTGTCTTAGGAAGAGGAAAATATGTAGTTAATTTCTGAGATTCTTATCAAAAGAAAAGTGAGATTTTGAGCTGAGTAGGCCTGATGTCACCTTCAACAGAGAGAATTTCTTGCAATAAGCAGGTTTCTGTGATTCTGTAAGCTAGATTCTTTGAAACAATGAGAACATAATAAATTCAGGATGAAAAGGTAATCGATAAAAGACCCTGAATTGTGGTTTAATCATAGAATCAATTGCTTTTTATACTTTTCCATTTTTATTTGCCATCAAGAGAATTCTAAACGTAAAGGAGATGTATTCTAGACCTTGGTATTCTTAACTGAGCTAGTTTTGCTTTGTATAATTGAATGGGTAAGAAACTTCCTATTGAGAAGCCAGAGTTAGGGCTGGAGAGATCGCTCAATGGTTAGAGCACTGGCTGCTATTCCAGAGGACTCCAGTTCAATGCTCAGCACCCACATGGCAGCTCACAACCAACCATCTTTAAATCTAGTTTCAGGGGGATCTGATGCCCTCTTCTGACCTCAGAGATCATCAGGCACAAAAGTGGTGCATTGATATACATGTAGACAAAACACCCATACACATAAAACTAAAGTAAAATTTAAAAAGAAGGCAGAGACAAGAAAGAAGCCTGAGGCCAGATCAGATACTGTATCAGTTTGTCTGTCATGAAAGTTCCAATTCAGCCTTGTAAAAATTACTGACTCTTGTATTCTCTAAATAGTAAAATCCTTTTTCTCCACACGTAAAACAATAAGCAAATGGTTCTTGCTGTATAACTACTGATTTACTTTGATGGGCTTATCTTCTAACTCATTCAGTTCAGAACTGTAAAAAGATCACTGAGCCTAGATATTAAAATAACCAAAGTTGTTTACTGTAGATACTTAGCATAACTTAAAAAATGTTTGTTTTGGAATAAAGTCTTTCTGCCAAGCCCTGGCTGGTACCTTCAGTGGCATTTTAGAATACCTATATTTTGATAAGTTTCCTTTAAAAACATTTAAACATCATTATACCACTCTGGAACTTAAGGGACTTAATATTTCATTCTAAACAAAACAAACAAACGAACAAACAATCACCTGAAACACTTAAGAGCACTACAGTTTTTTTTTATTTTCTCTAAAGTAGCAAGAGTTGAGTAAAGTCATTTTTAGCCAAGTCAATTATTGACTAATTAATGTTATTAATTAGTTATTAATTAGTTATTGCATGCCCTTTCTGGTAAAGCATTTAAACCTTGAGTTGAGAGGTCCATGGCTTTTCTTTTTCTTTCTTGAATGTCATTAGTTCTTTTACTTTTTTGCAGTTGGTAGAAAAGTTGTAAGAACTATTCAGTTAAAACACACTTTTTTTAAAAAAACTTTTTATTTATTTTATTTTATTTTTTTTTTGCCTAAGCTGTTGTTCACCAGCTGAGTGGTATCCGTGAGACAGAACTGCTATCCTCCTGTGGGACTGATTTATGTCCTCACACAGGCAGATTTACGGCCTTTATCTGTTGAACACTTTATGAATGACTGGTATAAATCAGGGGATGAATGCATATTTTTCCCTTCGAGCATAAATCTGTGATTGGGAGTTTGATTTCTGAATAACTTTTTGGTAGCCAATTTAAATTGCCATGATATACTAATTTTTCTGTATTTTGGTGTGCTGAACAGCTAAAAATACCCTCATACCACAGTTGCCTCAGTGTTAAGTAGTTCTAGAATTCACCCACGCCCTGCCCAGACCCCTATAAATAATTTAATAAAGTAGAAAACAAACCTAGGTGGCATGAGTTCTGTTCACAGTGGTGAGCAGCACCCTTTTGGTGAGAAAGGGAAAATGAAGCAGTTGTCATGTTTAATTTCAAAGCTCCTGGTGAGAAACATGTTAATGGGGGAAAGTACATAGAAAATTCCAACCATTTCTAGGCTGTTTGAAGACCAGAAACTGTTACCGCCTGTTCTGCAAAAGTGTATGTGAAGAAACAGCTGTGACCTATCGGATGCACATCTGTCTGAAGGTGATGTCCTTCCCAAGAGGGGACCGATGTCAAAGATAGGAGAGCAGGAGCCTGTGTGAAGATGAAAGCTAGAAATCGGGTGTGTCTGCTGCTATTGGTTCAGCCAACCAAAGGGTTAAACACGTCTGGGGACAAACCCCTTCTGTACTGAGCGTGTGCTAACCTTACTTCTTGCCATTCTCCCTAAACAGTTTCAGTTAACAATTATTCACATGTCATTATAGAGAGATGACTGAAATGTACGAGAGGATGTGTGTAGATTATATGCAAACTGTCGTGTAAAACCTCACTTATTAGAAAATCCATTTTATGGCAGGTATAGATGAAGAGGGATTATTGGATGTATATATATATATATATATATATATATATATATATATATTACTTCTTAGGTAAATGGGCCTTTGTTTCTCTTCCTGTGGTTCCCTATGGTTGGCAGCAAGGGCTGGCCAGGCGGCTGGTGGGCCTGATTATTTTCAGCAGAGATTTCATGGGAGGAGGATGCGGGAGCTGTGCTGGTCCTGCCACCCATATGTAGAGGGTGTCGGGAAGGAAAACAGCCTGTGGGAAGAGACCGGCATGAGGGGCAGTCACAGGACACAGCCGGCTCTAGACTTGGCAGCCTGTGTTGTGTCCAGCAGTGCTACATTTTGCTGTCATCTGGGCCTGAGCGCCTTTTCTCTAAATACTGCGGTGTGAGAGAACCTGCCTCCGAAGGCTCTTACAGGATTTGGATTCAGTACGTTAATAATGTATGTGTAAAGCCCTTGACACCGTACCTGGTATGCTCCAGTCAACAGATGTCAGCAAAGGGTCGCTTCAGTCTGCCAACTACAGCCACTCTCAGAACCCTTTGGCGCTAGTCACCACTTTTGCTCAGTAGTACTTCTGACTTATTTAACATGATGTCCTAAGCTGTCCCCTGACTTAAGATCTTCCCGCTGTAACCTCCTGAGGGTTACAGATGGGTGCCATCATATCCAGCTTTTTCCAAAGATGTTTTCTCTTCTTCATCCAGGGTCACAGGTATAGACTTTAATTTTCCGAGTGAATTAATTCAGTTACTTTGTGGAGTCAGGTTCTATTGAAATCCACTCTGTACAGTATGACCAGTTTATTTTCTAAACTGTAGACCCTCCCTGCCACTCTTCTTAAATCCTTTCAGTGGCTCTTTGCCATCTCTAAGGAATTTATAATTAGCCTTCATCATTAAAGGTATGAAGTTCTTCAGACTCCAGCCCTTGCCAGCCAGCCTTCCCTCACTTCACAGTGGATATTTGTGGACAGCCACTGTCCCAGGACTTACTGCCTCCTTCCCACGCATGTGCAGAGAGACCTCATTCTACTCAGTACTGCAGGGCTGTTATACTGTGGCATAAGCAGCACCTCATGGAGCAATCTTAGTAGGAAAAATTACAGTTTTTCTAGGTCCTTTAAAAGTTTTTGTTATAACATTAAAACTCCATGAGTTATGCATAAATAGGGAAATGGATCAGTGGTAAAGACTCATGTTGATTTAGCATGCCATAATGCACAGCAGAAGAAATATGGAAAATTAGAGCTGCAGATGTGGCACAGTTGGCTGGAGTGCTTGCCTAGCATGCATGAATTAAAATAGTCAGCATGAGTAATTTGAACAGTGCCCGCCTTCTCTGTCTTATCATGCAGCATGGGACATGGAGCAAGCCATTTCTCTGTGTGCTGGTGGATTTCCACACTGCCTTCTTAGTTTGGATCGTGTTTTCAGTGCTATGCAGAATCCTCTAAAGCCCCCTCCTCCTCCCCCCACCCCCATTCCTTCACCCCTAATACTTCCTTGGGGATCTGTTCATCCTTTTTGTTCATTTACCTTCGATTGTTCTTTGCTGAGTCCCTGTAGTGTCCCATGTAGTGTCTCTCCAAGGCTGGAGGTGCCCGTGTTCCTGCATTGAGCTGTTTCCTCTTTAAGCTTGATTTAAAATGTACCTCTCCTGTCAGCAGGGTTTCATTACTGTGCTTCCATCTTCCTTGACCAGTTGCATCTTTGGATAGCCTGTTTTGTAAAGTCTCGGGTAGATTCATCTCTAGGAAATATGGAAACAACGCAGCTATGCTGTTTGCTGTCTCTAAGTGAGCTAAGATGCAAACAACCAATCACTGACAGGCTGTGACAAAATACTTTTTTTTTTTGAAGCAAGGTCTCATGCAGCCCAGGCTGGCCTAGAGCTGATTTAGCTATGCATCTAAAGATGACCTTGAACTCTTCATCACCTAGGACCACTTTCCCAAGAACTGGGATTACAGCTGTGAGCCACTAAGTACAACTTTTGTTCCTTACAGGGTGATTTGTGGGTGAAACAGCTGGTATGAAGTTGTCTTTTATGAAGCTGCTCCTGGCTGATGTGCTGTGGTGACTGACATTTGAACCTTGCTCTGGGGAGAACGATGTTAACTGACCTGTCTGTGGTAGCTGAAGCTTATGCATATTGGCACTTTGCAAAAATGTGGGTTCCCTGTGTGTCATGACCATTTCACAAATGAAGACATTGAATCTTGGAAGGGTTACTTCGCAGCCTTCACTCAAATACCTAAAAAGTGGCAGAAATCCATTAATGTAGCTGTCTGTCTGCCTTCAATATTATAAAGAAGCAAAATTTCTCTTTATGCCTCTGTCAAAGAATATACTGACTGAAACCAAGTTAAAATAGATTGCCTTTGAAAAAAAGTGTCTGGATTTCTAATTAAATCTGTGACCACTAGGAACTCTTCTTGTCTCTGTTTATTTCAGCTCACCACATGAGGTAGCCAGGGCTGGTATAAAAAGTGAATTATTGTTCAAATTTACCAATAAACCTTTCTGACCAAGAGGTTGATTTTTGGAATGAATCATGAATCCTTAGCCCTGTGTTGGAAAGAACCAGTTCATAACAAATAAATAAAAAGTCTCTGAGAAGGAATGACACATCTCAATTGTTAGTCAAGTGGGGCAAACTGGCCTCTAGGTTACCTGCAGCGAGGTCTGCAAGGCTGGAGGATCACAAGTGGCCTGACCTCCCCCATGGTTTCTCCCCTGGCCAACTGGTAGCAAGATCCATAGTGAAGCAATTAAATTTATGGGAATATGATTTGAGATCCAGTCCAGCTTCTAAAATGTCGAGACTCATTTGGTTTAGGATGCAGGACAACTGATAGACTAAACCAGTTAATACTCAGGCCCAGAAAAATGATGCCTGAAAAAAACTTGTGATATTCTTTAGTACTTCTAAAATGTCAGACCTTATGTGTGGCTCTTATTAATAATATATTTCTCATAAAACTCCTGTTAGTAGGTGTCATGATTATTATTTTAGAGATTAAGAAACCAAGTTAAGTGACTTTTCTGAAGTCATAAGTAATAAAGGTCCCTCCAGGCTCTTATTTTTAAAAAAATATGTCACATAACTCTTAAGCAAAGAACACTAAACCAAAACATTATTAAAATAAAGCTATTTGGGGAGTATGTCTGTCCTCTTTGATTAGGTTCTGCCCATTACATAGTCTTAAGATGGACTTCTTTGTTGAATATATTAGAAAATGCACTTTGGTTCCCAGGCCATATGCATATTTTATATGTATATCTATACAGCTGTTTCTCTATATCACTAGAGTGATGGCTCAGTGGTTAATAGCATTTCTGTCTTGCAGAGAGCTGGATTTGGTTCCTAGTATCCACTGGGCTGCTGACAACCACCTATGATTCCAGTTCCAGGATATTCAATGCCCTCTTCTGGCCTCCATGGCACCAGGCATACATGTGGAATACATACTTATGTATCCGTGGGAGAAAACATTTATATGCTTAAAAAATAAAAATAAAATCTAAAAAAATGTCTATAGTCTTTATATAAAAACAGAGATAGAATGCCTCGGTTGTGAAACAGGATTCCTATGAGATTACAGATGACCCTACTCAGTCATTATCAGTTATCAGTCATCCTAGGTGATAGAACAGCCTGCCTCACCATGGACAAGTGATTTCAGGAGGAGGAGACTGCAAGGGAGACATGTAGCCTCCTAAGGGTGCAACAATCCCCTCATGCCCCAAGTACCTTCACCCCACCCCTAGAAAGGTCACAGCCAGCTGTTTCCTTTGTCAGACCCCTCAATTTCCCATAGGAGAGAGGGCGCTACTCACTTTGTGTGTGCTAGTGAACACAGTCCCATCTGTTGAAGGGCAGACTCCTTTCTTTTTCCTACCCTCTGTCTCTTTATGTGGCGTCAGAAATCTAACAAATACATTTCAAGGTTCCGGAAACATCTCTCTGTTGCTACTCTGGGTTCACCATTGCCCTAAGCAAGCTTTTCCTCTTCATTAGCTTCTCTAGACCTCTGAGCACATTGCCCCAGGTGACGGCTAACTTGTGATTTTATAGCCCTCACTTTTAGTGACCTGTAGTAGATTATAACAAGAATCTCTGGGACTTGATTCCAGAATCTTAAAGGAAAGAGTGACTGTGGCTCAGGTGGTGTTAGGGGCCCAGTGTTGGGCTTTTCTGGTTTTGGCTTTAAGTCATTATTATTATTATTATTTTATTAATTAGTATTATTATTAGTTTTATTTGCTACCATTTTACTAAGAAAATGTACAATCTTTGCTGTCAAATGCAACTTTCATACTCAAAGTGTTCCTGATAAAGTTTTCAAAGAATGCAGTATACAGAAGGCCAGGAGCCAATTTGCTGTGAAAAATATGGAATGTCCCTCTCTCAAATCACTTTATCCATTTCCATAACCAGAATCCAAACAGCCTGCTAACCCTTGGGGTGATTAATCTGAAATCATACATATTGGCATAGATTATGAAGAGTATACCTTTTAGTCGTATACTAGGCTGCTTCATCAAAGTAGTAAAACCACCGAAGGTGAATACCAAATCAGCCTCTGAGTATTAAGCTTGTAAAGGCAGCCACGAGTGGTGAATGGAAAAATCAAACTTTTATGGTAATCTTCATTCTAATCCATTCTCAGTTCAGCCAGAGAAGCAGCATGGCCCAGTGGACTAAGAGGAGAGTGGGGAATTTGGAGCTCTGAGATATAATCTATTCTGCAGCCTTCTAGCTTTATGACCTTGAGGAAGGACATTGGCCTCCCTCTGCTTCTTCATATGCAAAATTGATCTACTCAGTAGAAATGAAGGGGCTTCAGATTGAAGCAAGATGGACAATAGATATTACAGAGATTGAAAGTTTGTACTTAGGAAAAGAAATCTCCCTAGAATTCCTTTAAGACCCATCTCTTCTCAACAGTTAAAGTGGGATAAAAGACATTCAATTTGGGGAGATGATTCATTTGATAATATGTTGCCCCAAAACTCACATTAGAAAAGACTCCCATGGCCACATATTTGTAATCTCAGTTTTGAGGAGGCAGAAACAAGGGGCATCCCCGGAGTTGACTAGCTTACAGCCTACTTGATGGATTCCAGGCCAATGAGAGACCCTATCAAAAAAAAAAAAAAAAAAAAAAAGGTGGCCAGCACCTGAGGAAGGACACTTGGTTGTCTTATGGCTGTCACAACTATGTAGGTATATATACCTGTCCACATATACTTCAAAAGACAGCCACTAGATGGAATTTTTTTTAAAAGTGATTCTTTGCTTAGTGGACTTAATGATAAGTCTGTAAAAGACTAACACAGCAGTGTTTGTTAGGCTGTTGTTACAGAAAGAAGAGCTCCATCCTTTAGCCATTAAAGTGAACTTTTTCGAGGAAAGGAGCAGCATTAGTTCTAATTCTGTTAGGTCTTGGCTGTGGCGTCCACACCAGAATCATCATGTTGTCTTCACATTATGACACTGGGGCTGAGTCGGCATGTGCTGGCCCGTGTCATCCTGCCCCAGTCAGGAATGACTGCAGGCAGTTTTACTTCATCTGCCAATGCTGAATTCTGATGTCATGGTGTGGAAGGATTGACTTGTACCATGGAAATCCTATGCTTGCCTTCGAGTCAGTTCTCCGGGGGCAAAACATCCTTGTAGCTGACATGTAAGCAAGTTTCAAGTAGCACTATGAACTAACAGTTTGTTGTATGTTTATGTTGAACTTATATAAGAGTTTTCGTCATTTAAAAGCTTATTCTTTTAGGGAGAGAATATATCTTTCCAGGTTTTACATTTCAGAACTGTTTAAGCACAGAATGGCTAGAGACAGATACTATCTGATTTTTAATCTTCCTGGTATACACTGGCCTGCACCTAAATAGAAGGTGGTGGGTTAGGTTGTGAAGTACACTGTTGTTCACATTGAAGGTGCTTTTGAAATTATCCCCTTTTATGATAATAGTTTGCTTATAACCTACAGATGAATGTTTTTTTCTCCACCTAAAAGTGACTCTCTTAGACCAATTTCAAAAATTTTTTAAAGATGAATATTGCTGTTCCTCCTTTCCCAGAAAGAATTTAGTGGCTGGGCCTTATCCCTGTACAGATTCATAGCCTGTTATTACTAACTTGTAAATATTCATTTCTGGAAAAGACTGACTAGAATTCTTAAGGGTTCTTTTATATTGGTGTTGAGGTTTCTATCTGATTTAAGCTAGTTTTTCTTTCAATTTATAGAAAGGCTTTCCCAGACAAGGATTCATCTTGATTCAAAATGTCTCCCTAAAGATTCTGGGCAGCTTAACTCAGGCTGACACTACTTGCTTTCCAGTGTAACTTCACAGTCTTTAGAAGTTCAAGTGGTAGAGCACCTGCCTAGAATCCCCCAGTGAGGGGCTGAGGTGTGGCTCAGTGGTAGAGCACCTGCCTAGAATTTCCCAGTGAGGGGCTAGGGTGTGGCTCAGTGGTAGAGCACCTGCCTAGAATCCCCCAGTGAGGGGCTGGGGTGTGGCTCAGTGGTAGAGCACCTGCCTAGAATCCCTAGTGAGGGGCTGGGTGTGGCTCAGTGGTAGAGCACCTGCCTAGAATCCCCCAGTGAGGGGCTGGGTGTGGCTCAGTACTAGAACATTTGTCTAACATATGAAGGCCTGGGTTCTGTCTCTCATAAACAGGAATGAATGAGATGGGTGTAGGTCGATGTTAGTTGATTGATTGCTTTAGTGTTTCAGTGTTTGGAGAAACTGCAGGTTGGGTTAGATTTCTACTGTAGAAGTTCTTAAATTTTTGCATTGTTAGTAAACTCCCCTCTCTAGATTTTTATGTTAACTCCCCCCATTTCTCTCTTTTCTCCTTCTCCTGTTTCCTCTGCTTAAATTTATATGAAATTTCCTACCACAATGCCAGAGCAAATCACAACATTAAGATTGCTTGGCCAAGAAACTACTAATCTTTGTCTGTCAGGCTTTCATTCAGGACCGACATCAAATATAAACACAGAAGAAAGCCTTTCACCATTCTAAGTCCAACTGAGTCAGAAACATTTTAAGAGCACTCTTGCTCTTGCTTAGCGGCAGAGGTGTGGGTGGGGGTGGGGAATACTACTATCAATTTGGTAAACACATCTTTAAAGTGTCTCTGAGTACTACTGTCCTGACATCGTTGTAAATTACTTGCTCGTCACAGTTGGCCTAGAGAATGTGTTGTAGACAAACTCTGATGTTCAAGTCTTCTGTAAACACAATGTCTTATTTAACTTAACCTTTGTTAAGTAGGCTGCTTTGCATACAGCTGCTACAATACATTACTGAAGTGGTAAGAGTTGTTAATCGCAGGCATCAGACAATTTCAAGTAGTGTTTCATTTACGCAGCCCACTGAAGGAAGTTCAGTAGTGGAATAATAAGAGAAGAGAGGCAGGGACTGTAGATAGCTGTCTATCTCATCACCTGTTCTTGTAGCAATTTTGGCCTGTTTTGTTCCCTGTCTTTGTTCCCTGCTCTTTGAAGACTTTCTGAGGAGTGTGCCTGGGGTGCTCTTCACTCCACCAGGTCAACCAGCCAGCTGGCAGGGAGACACTCAGGCCTCATGTTCAAGCCCATTAGTGGAGGTGAGCAAGTCCACAGGTTGTTTCTTTCATCGGGCACCTGCAAGAGAATTTCTCCTTTGTCGGTCCTAATTTGGTATGTGAGTTGGGATTGTTGCTCAGGTTCTCAGTGTTCAGTGCTTAGGAATAGGTGTCCTGGCTACTATACACCTGCACTTACTGTGGAGAACTTAGTCATGAGTACCACTCACTTCCCCTGAAAACAGACAACTGAAACCATAACTGAGCTACCATTCCGTTTATGGGGATACACATATGTCTCTTCATTTTAATCCTCAGTTTCATCAGCATTGTCTTCATCTTGTGCATGAAGTTACTCCTGGCTCAAAAGATGTTGTGTAGCTCACAGAAGGTTGTTTTGCCAATGAAGTGGTTCAGCTGGGATTCCAGCCCAAGGCAAGTTCACTAAGCAGGATGTTGCCCCATGACACATACCTTACCTATCGGGTTGTTGCAGATCTTTGGGTTGGTCTGGTTTTGTTGTTGTTGCTCTGTCAAAATATCCTGAGAAAATTAACTTACAGGCAGGAAAGTCTTATTTTGGCTCACCATCTTAGAGTGGCTTGTGTATTGCTGTAGGTGTCTGATGATGGAGTGCGTCATGTCAGCCAGAACATGTGGTGATCAATGTTGCTCACCTCATGGTGGACGGAAAGCAGAGAGGCAGAGATGATGCTAGGGCCAAGATGCATCTTGTCAAAGACATGTCCCCAGTGACTCCTTTCTTCAGTCGGACCCTATTGTCTAATAATTCCATCAAATAATGAATCCATTAGTGCAGTGGTTCTGAACCTTCCTGATGCTGTGACCCTTTAATACAGCTCCTCATGTTGTGGTGACCCTCAATGATAAAGTTATTTTCATTGC
This sequence comes from Peromyscus eremicus, assembly GCF_949786415.1. Lineage (NCBI taxonomy): Eukaryota > Metazoa > Chordata > Mammalia > Rodentia > Cricetidae > Peromyscus > Peromyscus eremicus. The sequence continues at coordinate 29,809,802 of NC_081438.1, read as the reverse complement.
TACCTCATAACTATAATTTTGATGCTGTTATGAATCATAATGTAAATATCTGTGTTTTATGATGGTCTTAGGTGACTTCAGTGAAAGGGTCATTTGACCCCAAGGTCACTACCCACATGTTGAGGACCATTGCATTAGTGGTTTTCTCCATTGTTCATGTCAGATCTTTTCACCTCCTGAAGTTTGGACATTTGGGGATATGTCATATCCAGAGCTTTTGGAGTCCTGAGTTCTGGTCCTACTATGTAGTATCCAAGGCAACAGAAAAAGATCGGAACTGAGTCTCCCATGATTGGCTGAAACTGAAACTGGTTGGAAGTGGGCAGTTTCATGATGATGTTTATTTTACCTTCTTTGTTTCATCAATAATTTTTGTTTGTGAGAGACAGATGATGGACTAAAATTTAAAATCAATTCTTGGAGATTTTTCTTAAGTGTCAAATCTCCATTTTGATCCCATTAATAAGATAGGAAGTTACATCCCAAAGGGTGAAGCACCCAAATGGGCAATTCTTATTCTGATCAGTTCACAACGTACACTCAGCTCCAAATGAATTATAGATTTCTACTTATCCAGTCAGTCCTCTGATTCTTCGTTATTATTGAACTTTTTCTTTTTCTCATTATTAAGGAATATAGTGATTGGGAGAAATCAAAACATTGCTGAGCATAAAACAGATGTTAGAAATCTATCATAGTGCCTGTCTCCAAACCAGAGACTTTCATACCAGGCGTCTTATGGGGCTGTCTCTTAGTAACTTTCCATGCTGTTTCAGAGACCCAGACTCTCTGCCTGCCTCATAAGGGCACCTTCTGGCTTGCTCTCATTCCGACAATGCTCGCTTTCTGGCGCTTCATCATTTCTCAGGGGATTTGTAGTTATTAACCCCCAAAGTACATTTACAGCCCCAACTTCTCCCCTATAATCACTTGCTAACCACAAGATGGTATAAAGAAATCAACAGAGGGTTTGCTCTCCTTTAAAAATGTATTTCAAAGGCAGGACTATTGCCCTAGACTACGTGTTAGCCTTGAAAATTAGATCTTAATTACGTGTAAGGTTATAAATGAGCTTGCATGGTAAGTTACCTTAAAGAGTTTAGATCTATAATTGTTCAAAATAATTATGTCATTTTACTTTGACTATAATATGGTTCTTAATTGTAATGTTAACGAGCACTGAGGACATTTCCAGGATCTACTGGTACAAAGTGACTTGGTGAATTGAAGTAAGGTGATATTTGATGAGTTTAGTGGGAGTTTAGATCCAATTTGCATTTCTGTGGTGTTTTTATGGCTGACTTTAGGATTTCTTGCTAAATGAAAAGATTTAGGGAGATGATTATGAAATAATTGATTAAAAAGTATGCAATATTGGTTTTCATTGAACATAAGCTTGTGTGGATTCAATTGGAAGCCTAATTCAATACATTTTAAATTTTGTATTTCCCCGAACCTTTTTTGGTGTCTTAATTTTGTCATGCTTGTCATTCTAATCTAATGATGATTTAATGTTTGCAAATCTGAATAAATTTGTATGCAAGGAGTTCTGCTGTGTTTTTAATCAATGAAGATTGAAATTTGGCAACTGAGATGATAAAAAATGAAAAAAATTTAAATAGAAAATGAAAATAAAGTTCTACTTTAGAAAATACTTTTATTGATGTTCTTGGCCATAAACCATGTAATATTTTTTCCTCTCCTTTCTCTTGTGTAATATTTTGAATGTGACTGGACAATAAAAGCAGTAATTATGACTAAATCATGAAGAGTATTTAAATGAGGGCAGAGTGTTATCCTTACCATCTTCCTCCATCCCTGACACCCTTGATTTGGAATTGTAGAGTCCCTGGAATGTGAGGCTGCCTTTTAAAATTCACCTCCATCCACAGCATCCTACATAGACAACAGGATGCATCTAAAGAGATGTATCTTCATCTCATTGTGACTTAACTACTGTTGAGAGCAATGTGAAACTGAGACTGTCTAATGGATTAGTACAGTGTAGTAGTCATGGAAGGGCCCTAGTCAGTCCTCAGCCCTCCAGGAGCTACTCTTTCCAAATGACCTTAGGACTCTGGAAGAAGTTGAATCCAGGCCTTAACAATCAAGACAGAACATTTTATTGTAGCTCGTTGCCTTCCTTGTTCAGTGCCTTGCAGGGGTAAAGGGAGGTATTCTAATACAAAATAACAACATCCAAAACTTACAAATCCTGAGTGACAGATAAGAAAGGACTCTTCATTAGAAGAAAGTCTTAGATTATTCCATGATTTGAGGAGTGGCTTGAGGAGGATATAAAAGATGGTCATTTTAAAGCCAAGGTTAGATTTGTATATAAATGTTTAAATGTTATATATAGAGCATGTTTTAGAGCAAACGAGGGACAATTTTTTTAAATGACACAATGAGCATTTAGCAAACCTGTAATTGCCCATTAGATAGCATCAGTCAAAATTAGATATGATTAAGGAGAACAAAAAATTATTCACGGAGCTTCGTAAAAGCTTTAGCTGAATAGGAGTTGTGTCTTTTGTAGTACTGGAACTTATTAATGAGGAGCTGACATCTCTAAAAGGATGACAGGCTGATGACGGAGTGCTCCCTTCTCTGTGAGGCTTGACAGTTCCCTTCTCCTTTGCTCATTTGATCTTCTCAGTCCAGAGACATTGTTAGGGTAAGTGCAGTGGTTCTTACATTTTACAGATGAAGAAATGGACTGGAGATAATTAAGTTATCCAAGGACACGTAATTAATATTTGCAGCTACCCTTCACACTGGGTCTTTCCAACCAACTACCACCCACACCTCATGGTTTTTTAAAAAAATGTGTTTTTTTTAAAAAAAAATCTCTTCTTTTCATTCTTTTGTTTTTATGCACTACAGTAGTTGATGTTAAAAGTCTGCTACTAAGACCTATATTTTTCATATACCCAAATGAATGTGATTTTTGCATAAAGCATTTAACTAGGCTATCACTTTATGTGTGTCAGCTGAATTTATCACCTTCATGTAGAGACAGAGACAAGGATTATGGCATGTATGAAAAGTGTTTTCTCTTCAACAGCAGAATATTCTAGAATCTAAGATTTATTCATGATCAAAAGTTCATACATGTTTATTTTCTGTTGTTAGCTGGCATTTCATCCGTTGTCTTCCCTGACTGTGCGATATGAACAGTTGTAGGCCTACTGTGGGGCATCCAGCACACACTATACTGCTTCAGACAGCCTGGAGGAGTTGTCCTGGAGCCTGGACTGTGGAGCAAATGAATGTGAATTCTGACTCCAGCCTGGCTCTCACCTGATGCGGCTTCTCTGACCCTTATTGCTGTCCCTCATCTATGATTCCTTTTTCCCCTCCTTGACTTGCAGTCTTTCCCTTGGAAAGACTTGGAGTCTTCTGTAATTTTAGCAGCCCATGTATCCCATCCTGAAAAATTCCCCACAGTTGCTCAGTTTCCAAGGCCCACTTCCACATCAGTTGTGGAGAGTCTTGATGTGTAGTTGGCCGTTGCTGGTTTGAAACACCATAGAGTTAACCCACTTAAAAAAATCACCTTATATTTCCCTTGAGTGAACATTCCATCAAAATTTGTTGTTCCCTCTTGCTGACAGACTGCTAGAGCCAATGTGCCTCAGACCATAATGATACCTAGGAGCGCATATGCTCTGAATCTAGACACTCATACACATCTGGAAATTTACTGAATGTGATTCTACACAGTTTTGGGTGTGGTCAGCCTTAACTAAAACTGATTCAGTTGACAGCAGTCAGTTGTGCTGGGATGCATACAGTAAGTCCGGAATCCATCCCAAGGAGGTTTCTGGAATATTATGTGAGTCAGCATTGCAAGAATGTCCCCAAAGGGTTCAGTTATTCCTTTCTAGCCATGGGTCAAGAGAAGCAGCTGTTTCTTCCTTCCTATTTTGCTTCTTAAGATGCAGTGGAGGTACACAGCATACTTTTTTTTTTTAACAGAAAGTACACTTGGTTACGATTCAAAGCCATCAGCTCTATGGGAGGAACATCATCCAGGTGCCCTTGAAGTTGTAATTACATCACACACATCATGGGTCAGAATGAGACAACCAGATTAATTCCCAAACTACCCTAAATTGGACTTATTTTTGAAAAGTTATGGCTCTGCTGAGGTACAATTGATATGAAATAAATGGCAGTTATTTAATCTGTCATTGAGTATGTTTTGAACAGATCATGAAATCATAACCAGAATCCCAACAGTGGAAATATGTAGACTTCTCCTCAGTTTCATGGAGTCAGACCTATAATCCCTCCACCAAGTTCTCTGCAAGTTCCGCTCTGTGTTTGACAAGTCTTTGTACTCCAATTGTCTAGTACACACCAAGATCAACTTTTTATTTTGCCAGTTAGTTTTAGTTTCCATGCTCTGGAATTTTAGGCAGCATGGAGGCACTGAGTTTATGATCTTGTTGTTGTTGTTGTTTTTCGTCCTAATTACGCTGAGATTCATCTGCAAAGCAAGCATTAATAGTTTGTTCCTTGAGTTGCCTTGGTATTCCATTGTGTGGGTAAAACACCATGCTGCTATTGATTCTACTGATAATGCTAGGCGTTTCCAGTTTTGAACTGTGATTAAAGCTAGTATGTGTATTGCTATATAAATGTGTATATCTTCCTTCCTTTCTTTCTTCTTTCCTTCCTTCCTCTCTTTCACATGTGCATGTATGGAGGTCAGAGGACCATCCATGATAGTTAACTCTTTGCCTCCATCATTTGGGTCTTGGGGATTAAACCCAGGTCATCAGGCCTATCAACAAGCACCTTAACCCACTGAATCACCTCACTGGCACTATTTATTTTTCTTACTGATTAAAATATGGGAATTGTGGGGCCACACAATAGGCACCCTTCTAATAAGCGGTTTCCAATGTGATTGTGTCATCATATAAAGTAGTTCTAGTTTTTCTACATCTATGCCAACATTTGGTACGTTCAGTCTCTTTTGGCATTGAAGTAGCTGTCCATGTGCTATTTGCAGTGCCTCCATGGCTGATACTCACAGTCCTGTTTGGCCAGTTACACAGCACAAGCAGAGTGGTGCTGGGTTATTACCAGTTAACCACAGTTCTTAAAAACAGATCACAACATACATTGTCCATGAGAGTGGGTCTGTTCTGCCCTCTGAGAACCCTCTCTTAGGTGGGTACTGTTCGTTTTGAACCAGGGTGGTGATAGAGGTCCTGAAGTCAAACTTTCTAGGTTCTGATAACCGTGAAGCTGTGAGCTTCGCAAATTTCTCTATTTTTTTTAAACAGTCTAGAACATAGTAACAACAACACAGGAAGGTTCCAGGTGAGGACTTAGCAGGGTTTTAGTGCTCTTGGTACAGTTTATGTTCTTAGCATAATCTGTTTTGGGGTTGTATGTTCTAGTTGCCACGGGTGACAGTGGGGTCAGTGATCTGGCCCTGCTCTGCCTCCCTTGTGTTATTTTGTTCTGCTCACTGTGTCTTACCTTCCTGTCTCCTCTTACCTTCTGATCTTTTCATTCCATGTAGACTGCTCTTTCACCTCTGAACTAGTTTCTGCCTCGTGCCCTGCCCTCAGACATTATCAGTGTTTACTGGGTGACGAAGGGAGTCATACTTCCTTAAAAACTATACAAACAACCCACCCACATCCAAACTACTTTTTAAAAAGGCCAAATGGCTTTCTCTATTCTAAAGTAAAGTTTTGGGGTTATGTCTTTAGCATGTAATTAAGAAAGTTCCAAACATTTTATGTCCTACATAGCAGCATTGAGAGTATTTAATAAACATTGATAAAAATTTTCGCCATGTGGTAGGTCGTCTTCTGCTGATTAACAATTTATTTTATTTAGCTGTGGAATGAACTGTCAGTGTGAACGCTAGCAGTGCTTATTTCTGATAATTTTAGAATAGGAATAAGACAAAAATACTCAACAGAGATAATGGCAGCTTGAAAACCCTTTATGCCAAATATATTAAAATTTGAAATAGTGGAAGGCTAGAATCCAAATTCAGGAGTAATTAACCAAAATAGTTGACAGATGTCAGCCATGCTAATAAAATTTGTATACCCTGAATATTTCCCAGCTTGTAATTAACTGCACAGATGATGTGATCTGATTTTGTCACTAACTGCTTATTAATGAAGGAGATGATGACTAGTTACGAATCCATGGTGCTAGCTGAATATCGAGTTTAAACATTTCCCATTCAGCTGGCACAACTAGAAGCCTCAAGGCTTGATTCTGGCTTGATCTGTGCTTACTCTCTTGATCTGTGATTGTCAAGGGGAAACAGAATGTGTTGATTCCAGCTCTAAATGACCTTGAGATTAGTTCTCTCTATTTAATGGTCAGTTAGCACGATGACTTTTATTTTGGGGGGGGTTCACCATTGTAAATATATTGTTGTCCAGCTAACGGTGCCACCCCTGGAAGTTCCCTAGTAAAGTACAAACAAGTAATTTCAAGTTCAGTTAAAGCCGAGGAAAATGCAGTCTTTCAGCGATTTGAAGACTTGAATGCTGAGTACTGTTCATAGAAATGAGCATTCAGTAACCAAACAGTATTGCCGTCAGCTACAGTGCTGCCTACTTCAGTATCAGAGACCACCTAGAGACCAAGTGTTAGAGCTGCCTAATTCAGGTGGCTGGTGAACTTCTAGGCACAAACAAGAGGTTGCATCTGGTGTGTTTGGCTTCAAAGCAGGTACTCACAAGAACCAAAGAGCCCTCACTCCTGGTTCCATTCATTTGCTCTACCAACCAGTGTTTATCAAGAGCTACTATAGGCCAGATGATAAACTAAGTGCTGGAATATAGCGCTGTGATGAGTCAAAGTGTTCTGTACCCCTGAGCAGCTCACACTCCTACGGTGATGCTAAAAATAGTCATGCCAGCTGTGATTGTCCTGAGGGTTCTTCAAGAGAGGTACCTAGTAATGCCATGGTGGCTTGAGGTCTGGACAGGCTTCTTTGATGGTGTGAGGTGTGAATTGTGATCCTCTGCTGACCAGGTGTAAAGGGAGTGGGGAGTGTACCAGCAGAGGACACAGCTCCTACAATGCCCACAAGGTGAGTCTAGACACTCTGAAAAGGCTCTCAAGGCTGAAGAGGAGGGGTGTCAGGTTTCATGGGGCTCTGATGAGGTAACTGAGAACCAGGGCCTGCAGTGTCTGAAGTTAGGGCCTCATTCAAACATCAGTGGGAAACCATGGCAGAGGTTAAGGAGAAGCAGCAATGTGATCCCATTATGTGCTCTCTGGAGCTCCCATTGGGAAATGTACAGACAAGTTGTGGGCTCGAGCAGTTAGAAAGAGAGTTGAGTTGTCTTGCCAATAAGCATGGAAGCCTGACAAAAAGCAAAAAAGATCCCAGACACTGATGTGCGGCTCCTGCCAGCCCCAGCTCCCTAACATGCTGCCTTCCAGTAAGCATTCCCTCTACAGTGCTCTTCTCTCTTCTCCCTCCCTCCCACTAAAGGACAGGGTACCAGACTGAGCTCAGGCAGCAGGTTTGCTTCCTTCTTGAAGTGCTCTCCCCAGGAGAGCACCCTTGACAGTGGAATCTTTACCTGCTAGCCAGTTCCCTGTTTCCCTTTTACAGGTGGGCATCTCCAGCTTACAAGTCCTCAGAGTCGCTTTGATCCCCTTTCTCCAGTGCCCCTGTGCTGATTGCCCTCTGCACTCTGGTCTCCTTTCTTCACAGTTCCCTCCTGTTCTCTCTCTTACTTTTATATTTCTCTAGGTGAGGAAGGGTTAATAAATATTTATGGAGCGAGCAGGTTAATTGACACAAGGATAGCAGAAAGTGGTTCCAAAGAGAGAATCTTTTCTTACAGAGTTGTTATTTTTATTCACTACCACATTTATTTATTTAATTATGAGACAAATTCCCACTATTTATTCCAGGCTTTCCTCAAAAATACTTGGTGATCTTCTTGTCTCAGCCTCCACAGTGCTGGGATCAGAGCCTTGAGACTCCCAGCTACAAAGTTATTTTCAGAGTGGCCACACCGATGGTTAACCTTGACTGTCAACTTGGCAGGATTTGGAATCCCCTAGGAGAGTAACCCATGAGGTTGTCTGAGTACATTTCCAGAGAGGTTTAACTGAGCCAAGAAGATCCCTTCTGAATGTGGGCAACACCATCTTTTGAGTTGGGCTCCTGGACTAAGTAAAAAGGAGAAAGTGAGCTGAGCACCAGCATCCATCTCTCTCTGCTTCCTGACTGCAGGTGCCATGTGACCAGCCGCCTCCTGCTGGGCCATCTGCCTTTCCTGCTGTGATAGACTGTGCAAGTACCTTTTTTTCCTCAGGCGTTTCGTCACAGCAACAGGAAATGTAGCTCACATGACCACCCAGGTCAGGATACATTCTGCTGCTGTTCACTAGCCATCTTCCACTCTGTCACCCTCCCCACTATGCGTCCCTCTCCTCCGCAGTTGGTCGGGTTCCTCTCCTTGGCTGATCTGTCCCCCACAGGCCAGGGTCTAGTTTGGTTTGAAGGAGGTCCCTGAACTTCAGCAATACTCCCTATGTGTCCAGTGACTTTCCCTGCAGCAGATGGGTAGCTGGGAGAGCCTGTGCCTGCATGTTGGAATATCCTCAGTGCATAGATGCACATCAAAGAACGAGCCACAGGAAGTCAGAACAGTATGCAGTAAATCATATGGAGAGTTAGGAGTAAAGCAAGCAAAACATGAGGTGTGTGTAATATGGAGCAAATAAGAGAGTGAAGCTGGGGTTCCTGCTTGTGAAGTATAGAAATACAACATTGATATCATTAGAATTAGTATACATATTTGTGAACGCTTGGAGATAGTGGGGACTGTGCTGTGTATTTTGAAATGTTTACTTCCTGAAAAGATACACTGTTACATTCTCATAGCTTATGAAAGGATTTATATGAATAGTCTACAAGCTGTGTTTGTATTAAAATTATTGACTTGGTGAGAGATTCAGAACTCTGCTAACAACTGATATGGTTAAAGTTGTGCTTATCAAAGTGGACCAACACAATATGGTCCTAGCAGGAATGAGCAGACATGCATTCAGAACAGCAGGAAAAAAATTACCGACTCCAAGCATGGTTCGGATAAAGCAATTAAGCTTCGGGAGGATATTGTGCTTCCTCTCCTCTGAAAAGTTAGAATGAAAACTTGTTTGTTCTGGCTTAGTTATTCTCTTGAGTGACTTTGGGGAGCATGCCTCTGACTCTTTCAAAGTGTTTGTAGGCTACCAGGAAGGCACAGATCATCACTGAGGTGTCCTGGTGCCCTTCACTGACTGTGACAGTGGCAGCTACTTATGTGGTTGTAGAGCCAGTGAGAACCAGGAGACTGGCTTTGTCTGTCAGGTGTGCGGTCCTTGCTGCCTCACATAGAAGCACGGACTCCCCTCTGTTGGTGATATAATTGCCTTCAGTGTTTATCCCACTGCGTCAGACAGCGCTGCAGGCTTTGCCTTGACCATCAAATGCAGTTTAGAGGACTCAGAGAAGCACGTGCCCTGTGCTTACTTCTATTTTTTGCTTTGTTCTTTTTTCCCTCTTCTTCCCTAATGCTCTGAGTCTTTCGTGGCTTCCCATCATCAGAACTTTCTCTAGGTATTCTTTCAGGGTTGGTTTTCATTTTCCTTCCGTTGAAAATGTTCTGATTTCATCTTGGAGCGTGAAGGGTAACTTTGCTGGATATACACTTAGTAGTTTGACACTTTGTTTCCTTCAGCACTTGAGATGTGTGCGTCTGTCTGTCTTCTGGCTTCCTAGTTTCTGATGAAAGGCTCTCTGCATTTTGAACCATTTATTCTTTTTGGGTTTTTGCTAACTTGAAATATTATTACATTTTATTTATCTGTGTGTATTTGTGTGTGTGTGTGTGTATTGTGTGTGTGTGTGTGTGTGTGTGTGTGTGTGACACCTGTGGCGGATGGAGAACAATTTGTGGGAATTTCTCCTTCCACCATGTGGGCCTGGGGATGCCCCACCCACTGAGCCATCTCACGGGACATGAACTGTGTATTCTTTAGATAATGTCTCATTTCTTTCTCAGAGCTTCTAAGACACTTGATGGTCTTTAATTTTTCAATGTTCTATTGTAATTGTTATTTCATGGAATTCTTTTTGTTTACTCTCTTTGAGGTTCATTTAGCTTTCTAAACTGGGACTAACCTTCGATCCTATGATTTCTTTCCTTCGTTCTCCATAATTGAATCCATCCACTGAGTATTTTATTTCTGTATTTTTTTATTTATTTTGTTATTCTTGAAACTTTTTAACTATTTGTTTTAAGTGTATTTAAAAAACATTTGAAAATTAGTAATTCTTTAAATTTTTTATTATCATGTGTAATAGAGAGTGTGGGTGGGTGTGTCCATGCAATGGTGTGTGTGTGTGTGTATGTGTGCACATGTGTACGGGGTAGGGCATCAGAGAACAATGTTTGGGTGTCTTCTCCATGGTTCCAGGGGCCAAATTCAGATTGTTAGATTTTCATGGCGTGCTTTTACCCACTGAGCAGTCCTGCCTGCCATGTTTGATTTTTTGAGACAGGGATTCATTTGTAGTCTGGGGTGGCCTAGAACAACTCATTCCTCCTGCCTCTACCTCCAGGTGCTGGGATTACAGCAGTGTACCACCATTCCTGTTTTTTCTGGAAAATTCCATCATGTTGGTGTTGACACTTATTAGTGTATTTCCTCATTTGAGATGCCCCCTTTGGTTTTTGATTTGACAAATGATTTTTAAAAACACTGGACATTTTACATATTATAAGACTAGATGTTATTAAAACCTCATTGGTAAGCTGGGCGGTGGTGGTGTACACCTATAATCCCAGCACTCGGGAGGCAGAGCCAGGTGGATCTCTGTGAGTTCAAGGCCAGCCTGGGCTACAGAGTGAGTTCCAAGAAAGGCGCAAAACTACACAGAGAAACCCCTGTCTCAAAAAATCGAAAAACCAAACCAAAACAAAACAAAAAACCCAAAAAAACCTTATTGGTAAGTCTTCTAAGTCTTCTTAGAAATTCTCTCTCTCTCACACACACATACATGTACACACACATATATACATATACATAAATATTGTGAAGTGGGGTGCCCTTGTGATACTGCCAGGTTTAGGATGAAGGTAGTTCATAAGTCCCATTCCACTTTTGTTGACACCCAGAGGTCTCATTGCTATCTTTTTGTGTGTGAGAGGAAGGTCACCTTGTTACTGTTCCCCACAAAGCTTTCATTGACAGAGCAGGTGGGGAGACAACGCTGTTGTGGGATGCTGGTGGAGTTCTCATCTAAGGCTCCACTGGTGGGAGGGAGAAAGGTGCCTCATGCCATCAGGAGGCAGTGGAGATAAGAGCAGTGACATGCTGTGGAGAGGGAGGAGGGGTGTGATATAACTGTGTAGTGAGGAGAGTCAGGCTCCTCTGCTTTCTCTCTTCACTCTGGGGAGGGGCGCGGGGGGGGGGTAAGAAAGGCACAGTGATCCAGCAGAGAAAGGGAGGGAGTGGGGGCTGCTGTCTTGCTTTGCTAATAGGATGGCCAGGGAAGAGTGTTGTTTTGGATTTTGTCTTCAAGTTTCGTGTTGTTGTTGCCCCCACCCCCTTTTTTTGGTGCTTTGGCTGGAAAGATAAATTTTTCCCTAGGAGTTTTTGGTCTGCCCTTGATCCTTCCTGGATGCTATCTTCTTCAGCACTGTCTTAATTACTTTCCTGTTGCCATGACAAACACCACAACCAAGCCAAATTATAGAAGAAAGCATTTAATTTGAGGCTCAGGGTCCCAGAGGGTTAGAGTCCATGGCCATAAATGCAGGGAACCTGGCAGCACACAGGCAGACATGGCACTAGAGCAAGAACTGACAGCTATCACTGATCTACAAGCCGAGGCAGTGGTGACAGCAGGGGCGTGGGAGGTGGGTGGGGAGTTTATGAGAATTAAATTAAACTGAGTCTGTTACAGTGGGGTGCACAAGGTAGTAGGGAATGGCCTGGGCTTTTGATACCTCAAAGCCAAAGCCCACTCCCGGTGACACACTGCCTCCAACAAGGCCACACCTCCTAATCCTCCCCAAACAGTTCTACCAACTGGGGACCAAGCATTCAAATATATGAGCCTATGGGGCCAGTCTTGTTCAAACCTCCATAAGCACCTAATCTGAGATCCGACCAAAAGAAAATATAGGGACTGTGCCCTTGTGTGATATTCACTGGCCCCCGGGGCTTCTCCCTCCTCCCCTGTGGTTGCTCTTTTGTCTTCTGTACACTGCCCAGATGTTTTAGCTGCACATACTGCAAGGAAGAGAGGGAGGTCCATACTGCTCTGCTATGGAGCCAAAATTTGGTAGCTTTTAAAACAATTACGTTTCTTTCTGAGTAGTGTTCAGTCAGTTTAGACTGTACTGGGTTTATGTCTTTAGTGTGTTTTGTTTTTTTGAGGTTTTATAGCTTTGATATAAATCTTAACTTTTGTTAATTGATATTGCTATAACTTGTTGATCACTTGCTTCGGGCTTGACAAGCTGTCTCCTTTCTCTCATCTCTGTGAAAGCCTTAGTGTTCTGTTGTGCTCTGTGTTTTGTGGGTGAGAAATCCAAGGCTCCTGGAGCATGTTAACTAGGCTCAATCACAAAATTAGGAAATTTTAGAGTTACGTTTTATGAACCGAGAGTGTATTATTTTAAAATATTTAAGCGTTGTCTGTTTCACACAGTTGCAGGAAGTTGAATAAAACCTTAGAGTTGACATATGTTCCACCAACCCTTCCCCCAGTCTCTTTAGAGTTTTTATTTGGCTAATGGTGAAAATGCCATCTGAAAAAAATACTCTGCTGAATGCACTCCCAGACGCCTTGTCCTGTTAGTCATTGGGATCGGTGCAACCCCATGGAGCCTCTACTTTTAATTTTCTCGGGTAGATTTTGCTCAGTGCATGATAACATAGTGTTTGTAGAACAAGCTAATGATGACTTTAAACAATAGTTGTTTTCACACAAGATTAAACTCCATTATGATTCAACCCCTAAGAAATAAATATCGTCAAATCGTGGTGCCGCATGAAGCTTAGCTACTATCCCAGGGTATTTTATTTAAGCTCCGGGTGTTTGTGGCTGTTGATCTGGGCAGCCATGTGGGTTTGTCTGTGAGAATGTTGCCTTGTTATGTGTTTCTTCTCCTTAGCATCTTTTTCACACTGAGCAGTTGCTTGGTCCTTCTCTTTAGGTACCACAATCGATAGGACAACATTGAAGGAAGAGGCCGAGGAAAGGACAGCTGAGCTCCATAAGGGGAGATTTAATGGAGCAATCTGGAATATCAATGAGCTGGATGGGCAGTGGTTTTAGGTTCATAGCTTTCTGCAAGGATGTGTGGTAGAGCCCTGAACTCGAAATCTCATTATAATCTCCAAGTACAGACAGAATAAATCTCATTTAGAAAGGCTTCTATATTAAACAGAGTGATAATTCAGTGTTCTTCATATCTGTTCTCACATATTAAATACTGTACATTAACCTACATTAAGGGAGATAGTATTTTTTGTCTTTAATATTTTCTTTATTAAAAAAGTTAAGTAACCCAATTGTAACAATGGAAATATCTATAAAGCAGATCTTTTCTCTAGTAGCCTGTGCTCCATCCTTCCTGTCTGCAGTATTAATGTTGTAGGGTGTACCTTTCCACATCCTTCTTCATGCTCAGACAGCTTCATGCAAGTTCTCCCATATACATCGTACATCTACAGGACTTTAATCGTGATTACATGCCTCATAGATGGGACTCTGCACATACTCATCTGCCAATGGCTTCCCTCCCTCTCATTCTTCCAGTTCAGTAGCTATAGATGGGTCATTTAAAGTTAACTAGAGTATGTTCTGTGGTATGGATGTGCCAATTTACCTACTTATTCCTTATTGACGAACGTTTGCAGGACTCCTGTGGGGTTTGTCTTCTTGTTGTCATTACAGTGAGGCAGTTGGCATCTACTCCTATCTCTGTTCTTACTGAATAACAGTTTCCCTTCAAGAAGGTAGATTTTGGGTAATGACATGGCTAGGTCAAAGGATATGTGCACTTAGTTTTGCGTACATATTGGTTGATTTCTTGCCTATATTTGCTACAGTTTGAATTCTTGAAAGCATTTTAAGATCTTCCCAGAATTTTCAACAGCACCGCCTATTACTCTTCTCATCTAATGGGCTGGGTGAAAATGGCAACTCATTGTTGATTTAAGTTGCGTTTTTGGAGTGATGTGAAGCCGAATGTTTTTCATGTTTGTTAACTGATTCAATTCTGTCTTCTGTGAATTTCTTTCTTATATAATGCAGCCATTTTTCTGTTGAATTGTCTTTTACTTATCAGTTTGTAAGAATACTATAAACGTTGTGGACAACTCTGTGATGGCTATGTCATTAAATTTTTGTGTGTGTGTGTATGTATAATATATGCCTCTGTGTGTATGTGTGTGTGTGTGTGTGTGTGTGTGTGTGTGTGTGTGTGTGTGTAGGCCAGAGGTCAATATAGGTGTCTTCTGTTACTCTCTAGCTTGTTTTTTGCGACAGTCACTCAGTGAGCCCAGAGCTCCAGGAATCTATCTGTTTCCCAGCACCCTTCCCCTCCCAGTGTGAGGGTTGCAGATTCACCTGCATGCCTGGCTTTCCATGAGTTCTAGGGTTTGAACTCTGGACCTCATGTTTTCACAGCAAGTGCTTTCCAACTGAGCCATCTCCCCAGCCCACATTCTGTTCATCCTTTTCTCCAGTGAGTGACTGCTCTAGAATATGTATCTAACTCATCAACGTTCCCACCTCTCTCATAAGATCTTTCTAGTCCTCCTTAGTTCTGTAAAATATTGCCCTAAATTCTCCTACCTTTTTAGTTTTATGTGAGAGTTTTTAATTTACCTGAAAGAGGCTTTGGTATGTGGCGAGAGGTAGAAAGCAAGCTTCACTTTCCTAGGTATCTAGCCATTTATTATGCTAATGCCATTTAGTAAACAGACATCCTTTCCGCTCAGAATTTAAATGCCACGAGTATTTTTTAAAAATATTTAAATGATTACATTTCTTCCCAAGCTTAACCCATTTTCAGTAAGGTAATGACTTTTTAAAAGCAGGATTTAGTAAATTGAAAAGGTTATTTCTCTTTGCTCAAAATGTCAAATGCTACCTGATACTCTTTATTGTTGCAGACTAAAATTGCAAGCGCAGGAAGGATTATTGCTGTGAACAAATCCACAAATCAGGATGTAGCCTCACAATTCTAAGAGTGAGTTAAAAAGGGGGGGCAAAATTTGGAATATTCATCCAATTTTTCTTCAAAAGCAACGATATGCAAACACTTCCTCATGGAATCATGAGGCCTAAGGAAACAAGCCTATTTATTTTCCGATTGGTGAGAAAGTAGGCTTCATCTACGTTTTCTTCCTCTGTGACATGTGCCGTGCCGTACAGGGAGGCTCTCCAGATAGGGCTGGATGAGTGCCTGGCACTGGAGAGCCTCAAGGCTGCCCCTGTGGAGAGCCCTGGAGGCAAGCACCTACTTTGCACCTTGATTTGGGGTTCACCTTTTACATCTTCCCTGCACAGAGAGAGCAGATCCAGACGCCACCCACCGACTTTCATTCACTGTGGAAATAAGTCTCTGGGATGGTGCTAAAATCTTATGTTCCCCAGATCTTCTTGTTGAGGAATGTCAGTTGGATTTATCTGCCATCACACAAGTGATGAAGTAGCTTCAGTATGTCTGTCTCATCAGAAGGGTGCTGGAGGAATTGTATCCATTACAGCTATGAGAGGATTTAGGTATCTACAGCACTGTCATAATGACAGATCATTGTCATAGTTAGACAGAGATTGCAGAGTACAAAGGACTCTTTGCTGAACGGCTTGAATGTCAAACAGTAGGGACATGGACAAATGCATGACGCTACACATTTAAGGACGGGACAGTGTGTGGTCATTAGATAGTGATTCTGATGAGCCTTTATTGTAGGTAAGTATTCTCCCAATTCTATGGCACAGTACAACAGTGTCTATAGTGGCTGTCCAACTCAAAAGGCTCAGAGAAGCAGGGACGACTCCAGTGATTACTTTGTTCATTCACATGTTTTGTCAACAATTATTTACCATGTGTCAGCTCCATGAGGCTCCAAGGAGCGAAAACAAACAACAGTCTTTACTCTTTTAATTTACAAGGTAGAAGACAATGAGACATCCTGGCAGCGCTGAGTGTTTATCAAGTGTCTGCTCAGGACATTGTGAGAATACAGACTGACTGTGGAAGAGGGTTGATAGGACCTCCTGGAACATAGTGACAGTAGGGACAAGCTAAAAAAGAAAAGAAAAGAAAAACTAAAGGATTTACCCAGGCAGTGAGGTGAGGAGGATTCTCAGAGGGAGGGAAACTTCCAGATAAGGGTGGATAGAGACTGAACATGCTAAAAATAGCCTCCTGAGCCTTGTGAAGTCTGAGCTCTTGTTCTGGAAGACACGACCCTTTGTATGAGCACATTCACCAGTGTGAGGGATGATGCGGGGAGTTTGGTAGAAAGAAGACTCATATAGGACTGGAGATGCGCTTGTTCTGAAGGGACCTTCAGGCAGCACTGATCTCAGCTCTGCTGCTGAAGGGGAGCAAAGCTTGGCTGAGGTGCTGTAGACCCACAGTAGCATGATGTCTGGGTGAGAGAGGCTGTGGGCGGATGAATGGGACCCTCTGGGAAGTAGAATTGCTCAGCTTGGGGTGTAAAGAGAAGCGTGTCTGTAGTGACACCTAGATTTCTGGCTTGGAACAAGTGGGTGTGTGGGGATTTGATCCATGAAAACAAAGGGAGAGGTGAGTTTGGGAATGGAAAGATACTGCGTTCTGTTCTGTACTTTTATTTGAAGCCTTTAGCCAGTGAGGAACTAGATGGGTGTGACCTGAGGATATGAGAGAGTTGGAGAGCTGATGTTGTCAATCAATATTAGGGATGGTTTTTAACTATGGGAAAATAGGAACTCTGCACAGCATCAGCTCATGAGAGAAGATGAGGACTGAAGGACTGAGGGCTAAGAGATAAAGCACGGAGGAAGGGGGCTGAGAAGGGGCGGCCCAGAGGCAGGCAGAAAGCAAGAAAAGCACAGTTTTGTGCCAGGCAGAGGGGAAGAAGTCTTCACAGTAGCATCTCCTTGGAGGTGTCTGTTGGACCTGGCCGTGTAAAGGCCATTGGTGATGCAGACAGGGAGACTGTCCTGAAGTGTCACTAAGAGATGGTGGCTCTCAGGGACTGAAGAGAATGAGGTGAAATGGAGACAGTACGCTGTGTATTCTGTTCCTGTGGGTGGGCTTGCCAAGGGAAGTAGCTAGAAAGCCATGACACAAAATGGAGGGTGGCTGTGTTAAAGATGAGCAAGATTTGCACAGTGTCCTTTGTGGGGGACACGGAGAGAGAGTGGAGGTGTAGGAGACAAGGAAGGCAATGGAGGGAGCAGGAGCTCTGAGAGACAGACAGACTCTTCCTCTTGAGCCAAGAGAGGAAGAGGGAAGAAAGAGTGTGAGGGCAGCAGGGGTTGGGTCAGGGAAAGGACTGGGTAATTGTATTTTTCTTAGGATTAACAGGTATTTTCTGAGAAAGGCCCAACCCCAGTCAGGGACTTGAGGGACAAGAATGGATGATGTCTGTCCAGGGTTCCACCAGTGAGTCAAAGGCCAAATCAGAACCAAGGAGGTTGCATTTCACTCCTGTTACTCATCACTGTGTGAGATGTTTATGGGGAGCATCTGTTTAACAGAGAACGGAGTGACTTACAGGAGCCTGAGCTATAGTAAATATTTGATTAACAATACACGTATGAAATTAAACAGCTCTGCCCGCCTCCGTGGATTCTGCTCTGACAGAACCATTTGGTTTTTCTCAAAATGTTCATATTGCTCTTCCTCTCAACTAACTATAAACACTTAAAAGCCAATTGTATATGGCCAGCGAAGCCAGCAGAGTCAGGGAGAAGCTTAGGGGAGTGCATACAGGTGCTGCTTTGGGCCATAGCCAAGAGCACAGGCCCCGGATGGGAGTGTTCGCAGAGCATGCAGGCTCTGTGCAGAGCTCTAGCGTATTGATATTTTTCTTTCGAGAGAAAGTAATTTGTTGACAAGTCATTAAAGTGAATGCACTTGTATTTTTAAAACCAAGAACAGAAGATGGAACCGTCAATGAATTAAGTCATGTAAAGTTTCAAGGGTTATTTGAGCTGACTTTGGTGATTAAAATAAATTATGGGTGCTTTGTTGCCTATCAGCTCAGCATATTTGGACATTTGTTATGCCGTTTTTCTTTACAGATCAGTTAGAATTTCATCGAGTCTCCTCAGAGTAAATGGTTGCCTTATTAAGGGCCTGGAGGATGCTAGCTGTCCCAAATTCTTAGATGCCGGTTCTGTTTATCGCCTTGGTTGAGAGCCTGGTTGCTTGCTGTCACTCTGGCCACAGTGAATGATGGTGGAGCCTGACAGGTGGTGAGTGCTGTCTCCTTACATTAGTCACAGGGACTTATTAATTTGCTTAGGAATCACAAGGGAATTCTACCATTATCATCTCCGGAACAAAGCTTCACCCTGCGATTGTTATGTCTGAAATGCAATAAAGTCATGAAAATGCATTAATAAGGAATTGAGTCCTTCACGACTAAAATGTCACATTGAGAAAACTATTAGCTTTGAAATTCTTTTCTTATGGCAGTTTTAGCAACTGATACAGGAAGGGCCCACAATATATCTTATTTGACAGGTACCTGGGTACTTCTGATAAACAACTGTGTTGATTTTGGAGTAGAGCTCTTTTTGCACTTTTAAAAAAAGATTTATTTTATTTTTATTGACATGTATGTAACTGTGTGTGTATATGTACATGCACATGGGTGCCTGAGGAGATCAAAAGAGGGTGCCAGATCTCCTGGAGTTGGGGTTACAGATGAGTGTGAGCTACCTGACATGGGGACTGGAAATTGAACTTAGGTCCTCTGGAAGAGCAAAAGCACTCTTAACTGCTGATCCATCCTTCCAGGTCCTCATTGAACTTTTTGACCAGCAGTCAGTGTGGGATGACATCTAGCATCTCGGGATATAGGCCAGGCTGTCCTTGAATCCTTGAACCTGGGACTCAGCATCCTTGGTGCTGGAATCCCAGGCATGTGCCACCATCCCCAGCTGGACAGTACTTTTAAAGGAACTGGAAGGCAGTGAGTCCATGATCCTAGAGCAGTGATTCAGGTGCATGTAGTTAGCTGCTTATTTGGATTAGTCTGAGTCTGTAAATTAATCTCATTCATTATTTGATTTTACTCCAATTTATGTCTGGGGTGTAGAGAGGATAAAAACCAGGGAACCTTAAGGACTTTTACAGATTACATGGATTTTCTGTTTGTGTTGAGAACCATGTCATTTTATAGCACTGCTGGCTTTTCATGAGATCTTGCTTGCTAGTCATACATCGGCAGATGCCTCTTAACTTCTCATAGAGGCCTGGGCCCAGGGTTTACTGGTTGCTGACTTATTTGAATCTCTTACTCTGTCAAATTTTGAGGTAACATGAAGTAGGAATATATACGTATAATGTATATGAAGGAAAAACTAGGTCTCCAAATAAAATTGTGATCCAGTTTCTGAAAATGAACCTGTTTTCTCGAGTGTCACCTCTATCATTCATTTTAATGTTGTTGTGGTTTTTTTTATAATTTTTCCCTTTACGGTTTTACTATTGTCAATTAACAGAGTCATTGTTTCTGTGTTTCCCGGTTCTGCTCATTGTGTTTGTGCAAGCACTGGTTTTCTGTCCTACATCACAATATCGAATAGTTCCATTACCCAAGGGACTCCAATGCTGTCCCTGCACAACCACCCTTTCTCCAGCCTCCGATTGTTGCAATAATAGATTTGTTTTCTGCTCCTACAGTTTCATCATTTCAAAAATGTAACCATATGTCACCTTTAGGGATTTGCTACTTCAGTTGGTATTGCTTAGAAATCACAGGCGTTGTGTCTGCCTGCCTGAATTTGTTTTTAACTGTTGAGGAAAGCTCCATGGCATGGAGGTACCAAGGTTTGGTTAGCCATCTGCCCTTTTGAGGACACCCCAGTCTTGACAGCATTGGCTGTCACCAGTAAAGCTATCCAAACATTTATATACAGCTTCTTATAGGGACAGGGCCTTTCGTTTCTTTGGGACAAATGTCCAAGAGTATAATTGCTGGTTTATACAGTAATTTCATGGTCATCTTTATAAGAAACTGCCAAAATGTTCTGGTGTGTATCACTTTACTGTTTATTTTAGCAAATACATGATCACTGCAGGCTCTCTGCATCCTTGACAGTATGCAGTGCTGCCATTTTGGTCTAGACATTGTCTTAGTTAGTGTTCTATTGCTGTGAAGAGACACCATGACCACAGCAACTCTTCTAAAGAAAGCATTTAATTGAGGAGGCTCACCTACAGTTTCAGAGGTTCAGTCCATTATCATCATGATGGGGAGCGTGGCGGTGTGCAGGCAGATGTGGTGCTGGAGTAGTAGCTGAGAGTTCTACATTTTACAGGCAACAGGAAGTAGGCTGGGACACTAGGTGGTATCCTGAGCATAGGAAACTTCAAAGCCCACTCCCATTTCCTCCAACAAGGCCATACCCCTCCAACAAAGCCAGAGCTCCTAATAGAGCCACTCCTTATGAGATTATGGGGGCCAATTACATTCAAACTACCACAGACATCCAGTTATGTAGAGATATTTAGCAATGGTTTCAGTCTGCATGTTCCTGGTGGCTGTTGGTGTCAAGGGTCTGTCCAGGTCATTTTTTTTCATTGAATTTTGATAATTCTTTATATAGGCTAGATATTATATAGGATATATAGGATTTAAAGGATTTATGTTACTTTTGATCATGTATGCACATGTGTGTCTATGTGTGTATATACAGGTGAGTTCAGGGGTGTACGTAGGCCAGAAGAGGGTATTTGAAGCTTCTGGAGCTAGAGTTACAGATCTTTGTGAGGCACCTAATATGGGTCCTGGGAAGCAAACTCAGGTCCTCTGCAAGAATACTACAGGCTCTTAACCACTGAGACATCTCTCCAGCCCTGAGATACTGGTTCTTCAGGGGTTACAAGGTAGCGTTGTATTTCAGTCTTTTAACAGCAAATATCATAAATCTGGATGAGATCCAATGAACTAACTTTTCCTCTGTGGAATTGCTTTTATTGTTATATATAAAAACCCTTGTGTTTTTGAGACAGTCTCTTGTAGCCCTGATTGACTTGAGCTCCTGATCCTCCTGCCTCCACTTCCTCAACACTAGGATTAGAGGTTTGGGCATCCAAACCCAGTTTCCCTTCAAGAACTATTTACTTGCCCTAGTTCCTGTGGATGTCCTCCCCTCCTTCTCATAAAAAGCCCTATAATATTAAACTTAAGTCCTTGGTCCAGTGGGGTTTATTTTTGTATGGGATATAAGATTTAGAAAAAGTTTCTTTGTTGTTTTTTCTTGGCCAATGTATGTCTGATTGTGGTAGCATTCTGTTGGAAGCCATTTGTCACCACCAACTTTCTTTTGCATCTTTGTAAGGTTGAGCTGAGCACATTCATGTGTTCATACCTTAGGATGTCTGTCTTTCATCAACCTGTCTTTCTCCCTCCATCACAAAGGGCAGACGGATGGGCAAAGCTGTGATACAGGCTCACCATCTTCGTCCTTGTCAGTAGATGTAGGTGCTATTCATCTGTAGATGTCTTTGTCTTCTTATATAAATGTTTAACTAGTCTTGTCTGTTCCTCCAGAAATCATGCTGGAATATGTGTGTGAATTTTAGAAAATCAAAGGACCAGTTTGGAGATTTGACATTTTCTGAGTAAAAGTTTGCTCACCACCAATTCTTTTGGTTTTTCTTGTCTCAGAATGTTTTTTATCTGTTCATTCCTCAAGGGTAATAATTTCTTTGATAGCAAACTCATGGTTGATATTATTTTTCCTCTTAGATCTTAAAAAATGCTGTGTTGAAAATCTTGTGGCTTTCATGGTTTCTGTTGAGAATTCTGCTATTATTTGAATTGTTATTCCTCTCAGCTAATATGCTGTTTCACTGAATTCGAGAATTTTTTTTCTTTTTCTTTGGTCTTCATTATTCTTGGTGTGGATTTCTTTGGGTTCACTTAACTTCTTGACAGTATATAACTCAGTGTGTTTTGCTGAATTTACGAATCATTTAGCCATTATTTCTTCAAGTATTCTCTTGGCCCCTCCAGCTTTTGTCTTTTCTTTTATAAGAGGCTGTGTCATGTTGTTTGTGTGTTCTGTGACCATTGCTTTAAAGTCTTTGTTGGAATTCACTCCAACACACGTGTCTTGGTGTCCCTTGATAACTTTGTTGTTGTTCATACCTATTTTCCTGGATTTGGGTGTGTCTGTGATTTTTAAATATCTTAGACATTTTGACAGTCCTCTTAGGAGGCTCCTGGTCCTACTGCACCCTTGTGTCTCAGATGACAGTCACCCTGTCTAGTTTAGTGCTAGGCCTGTTTGCTGGGTGCTTCCCGGGGTTGTTAACTGTTGGACAGTTTGTTCTCTCGTGTTCATCTGTCCAGACCCCTCTCTGGCCTGGTGACTGAGTGGGCAGAGGTCCTGGAAACGGTGCTGCCTTGGCTGCTGTCCTCAGGAGGTGACTTGAGTTCTGCTGTGACTGTGCTCCTCTGGCTGGAGTCCCCAAAGTCCTTTTCTGTCCAGGGAAGGAATGACCCTGCCTCAGCTGCTCAGGCTTTACCTGTGGAGTTAGGGGATGCCAGGCTTCGTTTGCTCTCTTTCTTAGCCAAGGTTCGGAGAAAACTCTCTACGTAATGCCCCTCCGCCGTTCTGGTGGTCCTTACTTTATATGCTTGAGGCAATGTCTCATTGTGTAGCTCTGGCTGGCCTGGAACTCCCTAGATAGACCAGGGTGGCCTCAAATTTACAGAGATCTGCCTGGCTCTGGCTCCGAGTGCCACCATGCCAGGCCGGTTCTGGCATTCTTGCCTTGTCTCCTTCCCTCCACCTTTTAGGTTTTTTGTTTTTTTTTTAATTTTGTTTTTGTTTTGCTTGGTGGGGTTAGAATCAATGACTTTTAAATCTCCCCCTCTGCTAGGTGCTCTCTTTTCTCCTTTCTTCTCCCAGTTCCACACCTTTGATAAAATCACAGTGTGGTTCTCACATCTTTATGAAGATTATTGTTCATAGCTTGTTCCAGCTATGGAGCCACTGGCTAGAAGTTCTCTTCTCAACAGGTGTGCTTTGCTTGATTCCTGATTGTTAGTTCAGCCCTAAGCTCCGATAATTCAGCTTAATAAACCCAAACATGTTTGCTGGCTTATTACTGTGCTCCTCCTCCTCCTCCTCATCTTCCTTCTCTTCCTCCTCCCTCTCCATCCCGACCTCCTCCTCTCCTGTGCACACTGACATTTTCCTCAGGGAATTATGCACTGTCTCTGCTGTCCCTGGCCTTCTGCTCAACTGTCATCTTAGAACCCCATGACACCACTCCAGTTGTCTCCCTCTGGGTCTCCTATAGTGTCCCTCTGGTCCCCAGATTCCATGTCTCTTTCCTTCCTGTTTTACTTCTTGTCTGTTGGACTCTTACCTCTCCGGACTTTCCACTGGATTGGGTGCAGGTGCCAACTGTTGAGATGCTCTGATCTTTGGAAACTGTCACCATCATCTTGTCATGGTTGTCTAGGTTTATAATTTATGGTTGAAAGTCTCTTTCAGAATTTTCCGGGTGGCACATGACCTTCCAAGCCTCCAGTGGTTCTCTTAAGATGGGAAATGCATTCTTATTCTTGTGCCATCTATTCCAGGTCTGAATACTTCTAGCCGCTTCTCTTTATCTTTGAGGTTTTGAAACCTTAGGTTGATAACATTGCTGTGGTGTTGGGCTGGGTCTTGCTTCGGCTCTTTGATCTTAAAGAAACATGGTTTCTTTTTTTCCCTTTTTTTTCTAGTGAAATGTATACTATTACTTATTTTCCCTTTTGTCTGTCTCCTGGTTTTTGAAACTCTAATAGAAACTGAGCTTCAAAGGTAGAAGGAGTTCTGCTCTTTCAGTTCACTGTTTATTCCCAGAGCCTACAGCAGTGGTCCTGAAGGGGAGGAGCACCACACAGCAGCTGCATGGTTGTATGGATGAAAAGCCGAAAGGAAGTGCTCCTGCTGGGAAGTTAAATCTCCTGCTTTTATCTGCAAAATTTCCTTTAAATTCTTCTCCTGTTTGCCCTGTGAGACACCTTCTTCAGACCCTCTACCTTTCCCATTGCGTTCTCTTCCAGTAGATTATTTTGAGACACCCCTCCTCCCTTTTGTAAAGATGAGACCCGCCCCCCTCTCCCTTTTGTAAAGAACACTTTAGAGCTGTCAGAAATAGGAAACTGCCAGTGGACAGTGCAGACAACCTCAGCTTTTTCGTGTGCTAGAAGGCTGAGATGAAGTGTCTTTTTTCTTCTATATAGAAGATATATGTTTGAAGCAGCATCATTGCTAACATGCCCATCCTTATTCTGGTGTGTATCACACTTGGCCCAGTCAAGCGGGTGTTCTAAGGGACTCTTGCACAGCAGAGGTCTTGGTTTATGGTCTGCTTTGCCTGTATTGTCTCCACACAGCCTCTTAGTCACATTATACTCTTTATATTTGATAATGAAAGTTCTTGAAATTTGTTCTTCAAAACTATCATGATCATTGCTGGGCCCTTAGAATTTCCCTGTAGGTTTGTAGAATCAGTGTCTCAGATTACATGCAACACACATACAGGCTGGGATTACTTGGACCACTTAGATGACTTTTCATATCTTCATTGTATGCTCTTTTAATCTTTTAATATATTGTAGCTTTTGCACTTTTCCTCAACAAATGGAAATCTGGTCTATTTATTCACCAAAAAATCTTTGTTCATATAATAGGAATTTGATATTGCAGTAAAATTTTACACCTTTTTTTTTGCCTAAGATAAACAGTTACTTTGCTTTTTCCATGGTTTATCATTTTTTTAAATGATTTTGGTTCTAAACAGTTGAGCCCCTCAAATCTTTCCCCTGTGTGTATGTTTAACTTTAATGTAGACTGGTAGTCTGTGTGGGCTAGATTCCCCAGTGTCATCGGAACCCAGGCTCTTCCTGTTTCTAGTTGATGCTTGCTTTTCTGTTCCAGACTGTAAGGAGGAAAAAGTCAAGGCAGAAAAGAAATGCTTGCAGATTGTATTTGTTCTCTCTTGAAAAACTAGGCAAGGAAGTTTCTCCTGTCTCTGCCCCTCTGTTGCTTTCGCCGTGAGTGTCCTGCAGGGCTGACACTAACCTAGTCTGTGAGATCCTTTAGGGTGCTCTAGACCTGGCATGGTTCATAACTTGGGCCTGAGGCTTTGGTAGCCTCTTGGCTGCTGCTACTTGAGCTGATTAGTGTTAAGCAGAGGTGGGAGGAGGAATGGGAGAGAGGGGAGAGCGAGGGGGGGGAGGCATTGTATAGGCAGAGAAGGGGTCTATTACATCTATTGAAGTTTCTCGCTGCGTAATTTATTAATTTTCTAAAATGTCCCTGCTTCTTGGTTAACAAAGAACATGGTTTTTGCTGTTTTGCTCTTGTCGAGCATTTGAAATTTAAATGAGTTTGGCTATTTCTTTTGAAGCCAGTGTTTTGTTGTTTGTTGCAATACAATGATAGTTAAGATGGTAAATGACATGACTGTTACCATAAACTCCTGCATCCTTAACTTGCTGCAGGCATAAGGAACACTTATTTCTCTTTGATGGAAAACTGCTTCCTAACTTTCCCTCAGTCAGATAGAATGAGGACAGGGACAGGAGCATATGGGTTCCCTGCCTGCTTGCCATAGATGTATTACAGAATGAGTAAGTTACACTTTCCAGAAGAATACACGGAAAAAGAAATGAATACATTGATCATTTATTATAGGGTTTAATTAGCAAAGTGTTCATTTATAGGAACTCAGATTCTGGGTTAATGATGTAACATCTACTGGGGTAGCTTTTGGGGTAGCACCAAAAAGTTGGGGTTAAATATATCCTTTCTTATTGATAATTAAAATTTTATGACTGATATTTATTTACTTTTCCATGGGGTTCAGAGAGAAGTTTGGAAATGTGCTTTGAGAAGAAGCACAGTCATTATATAATTGTATAATAGTATGTCATAGAAATTGATGTATAACGAAATCTCATTCACACAGCTTCTAAATTTAGTGACTTGAATTCTTCCAGTTCTCTTCGTTAGACCTATCCTTTGTTATTTTAACTGAACGAATATAACAGTTTTAAAGGAAATAGAAAAAAATCTATGCGTGTAGCTTTGTTTAGTCATTTTGAATGAACTAACTAAAAGGAATGTATTCAAGAGCTAAAATTAGCCCATTTATTATAAACTCGAGAATGGATATGAGAATATGCTTTATGAAGCCCTTCATATCATCCAATTTGCTCATTGCCCTGTTCCTTGTCATTTGGTATTGTAAAGTTCTGTTTAAGACTAGATTTTTGACTAAAGAGCAGTTTTTGAAAGTTGTGTTTCTTTCTGCATTCTAAATATTTTATGAACATTGTAGCTCCCATGCATTGGTTGGTATGTTCTATAAACCTTCGAGGGCATTCTAGCAATTTCTGGTTGGAAGTGTGCAAGCCCTGTCCCCCAGCAGCTGCCCTGAGTGTTCTTGACCCTTGACATTTCCTAACTTGTCTTGACTATTGCCCAGTGTGGAAGTTTGTTTTCCAGTCCTTGTGATAGTTCTGTGAGCAGCATGACCCCCTCTCTGTGGTTTCCTTATTTGTGTGACACAGCTGAGGTCCTGGAGTTGGGTTTTGTTATTTAACACTGCCACCAGCAGTGCTGTGACAAGCCTGCCAAGTCTCATGTAACTTCCGCATACCTGTGGAGTCCTGCAGTTCTTACTAACCAAAAGTTCTTCCTACAACAGTGAGAGTGATGGGAAGGAGTAATCAGACAATCTGGGGGACAAAGGGTCAACTGGGGGAAAGGGGAGCCCCTAGGGGACAGAGGAGCAGCTGGGGGACAGAGGAGCAGCTGGGGGACAGAGGAGCAAGTGCTCTGATGTGGCTTTTGGGCGTGTCCCAGTTTAAAGTCAAGATTAGGCTCCTCCTGGCTCCCAGTGGCTGTGTGTCTTCGCTCACCACTCTACGTTTCTGGGATTTCATTTTCGTCTCACAATTGCCCTTTTCCTTCCTAAGCCCATCTTTTCATCCAACAGTCTCTCTTTATACATGAAAGAGACGGAAGCCATTGAGCCACAACTAGATCTGACTTAGACTTTCCAAAATTTGACTTTCCCAAACTTGCATGTATTTCCAGCATTTTCCCCGGTTTTGTTAAATATTTAAGGTCTTGAATTCCATCTTCTGTCTTCCTGAGGAATGTGTGATGTCAACTCTTGAATACTCAATCTGTTTTCTTCACAAGATAGTTCCATCATGTCCAGGACTCTTTCAGTGGCAGAAGAGCCACGCCCATCTCAACCTTCCCTCTGTTGTCTCCATTCTCCTGGTCTTCTCTCTCCGTCCTGAGCCCTTAGAAGGCGTGCTCTCCATTCTTCTCCCCAACTTGTATCTTTCTAACCTGGGTTTTGCTTTCTTGGTTCTCCCGGTTGCTGTTCAAAAGGTGATCAGTGACCCATGTAAAAGCAGGTCCAGAAGAGGTTCATGTCTCTGCACGCCTTAGTGGACTCCCCAGTTCTGATCTCTCACGACCTTAGAAATGCTCATAGCGAGTCTCTTAGTTTTTCTTCCTAACTGACCTATGTGCTTGGTCTGTCTGTCAGTATATGTTTGTGTGTTCTTCTTCCTGAGACTGAAGACTGTCATCACCTTTCATTAAATAGCAGGTTGCCCAAAGTTAGTCCTTTTTGGAGTTCTGGTCTTATTTTATACTCTCTTCCTGGGCTGTTTATATAAATCATTTGAAATCACCTTGGTTGTATATCCATGTCTCAAGAAGTTTATGTGAAACCCATCCTGTCTATCAACATCTCAAATGCCAAGTGTTCTAGACCACAGTCATCTGTCCAGTGGCATACACCATAAACTTGGGAGTTCTGTTGGGTTCCTTGTCCTCAGGAACCCAATTTACCACATCCCTGCTTCCAGGTGCCTATGCGGTCTGTCTCTTCCCTCTGTCCTTCCTGCTGCCAGCCCACTCCACGCCATCACTCTCCTTTTCCTTGACAACTGTAGTAATTTGACTGATCTGTTCTATCTGCTGTTCTTTGACAATGTAATCTTTGAAAGACAAAAAGACCTGTATAAGCCTTGAGCTTGCCCTTGCTCTCAGATACAGTCCTTAATGAAGACTACAAGGTGTGAATTTTCTTCCCTGGCTTGGGTCGTTGGTAAGCAGCTGCCTTCTGCTCTCTCCATGTCTCCTGTCCCTGCAGTGTGGATGGCACTTGCTCCTTGCTGCATGGGCCTGTGCACTATTCCTTCTCCTCTTCCACCAGCCTCATCGTTGTCCTGTCCTTCTGATCTCGGGAAGTCATCCTTGTTACCATGGAGATGGCCTAAGACTTACCATACCCATTTCTTGTTCTTCACAGTCCTTTACATATGTGTAACTTCATTTGTAATTCTGTAAATGAATTCATATCTTTTTCTAGAGGACAGCCATAATAGGCTGTTTTATTACCTAGACTCTACACAATGCTTTGTCGTATAGTTGGAGGGCCAGTGTGATAGGTGCTTGCAGCTAAGCCTGACAACACGCAAACCCTAATCCTAACAATAAACCTTAACCCTAACCCTAACCTTAATCCCTAACTCTAACCTCTAATTCTGAGTTCTATCCCTAGGAACCACATGTTGGAAGGAGAGAACTGACTCTTACCCATTTTCCTCTGACCTTGACATGTGTGATGTTGTCCATGAATACCTATACACATATGTACATAAATAAGTAAATAAATAAATAAATAAATAAATAAATAAATAAATAAATAAATAAATAAATAAATACAAGAAGTTTTGAGACATGGTCTTACTATGTAGCCTTGGCTGGTCTGGAACTCCCTATGTAGACCAGATTAGCCCAGAACTCAGAGATCCTCCTGCCTTTGTCTCCTGAGTGCTAAGATTAAAGGCATGTGGCACCACACCCAGGCCTAAATTTAAAGTAGTATCATACGGTTTTGGCTCAGATATTTATAAATGAATGAAGGAAGCCAACTAGTTTGGGAATTTGATGCTGGCAGTTACTTGCTTTTTATGTGACTTTGAGCAAGTTTGCAAAGGTTCAACCATTTCTTCTTCATCTCTTAAAGATGACAATTGTATGCAATATAATAAAATGAGTGATAAGTACAGGGTCTAGTGCCAGCCCATGAGTGGCAATAAATTATAGAATTGTGATTATTGTTACCTGAGTATCTGCAATTTCTTTCTTTTTAAATTGAATTTTTTTGTGTCCATTTAAGATACTTTATATCTCTAAAGAAAAAAATGGAGACAGGGCTTAGCTTGTGAGTTTTTTTTTCTGGTTCAATTCAGGAACACCCTCCCCCTCCCAACACACAGACACACACACACACACACACACATACACGTACACACAGACAGGCACACATATACACACATAAATACATCACATTGTTTCTGTCTGTCTGTCTGCTTGCCGGTCTGCCTGCCTGCGATTTGTGTGTACATGTTTTGCCTTTACATCTGGTGTCTTCTAACATGTTCCCATCTTGATGGGAGTAATGAGGAAGGTCAATTTGCACAGCAACTCTGGAACTTGAACTGGCTTCTTTGGCCCCCTTGAGGTCTCTAGGTCCCAGCGTTCTTTTGTCCTATTCACCTAGGCTTTCGTGAACTCGGGGTATTTCACCAGCTATGGCCGGGCATGGCTATGTGAAGTGGTCCTCTCACTGTGAACTTCCCTTTCTGTGAAAGCTTCAGTGTGTTTCAACTGGGACTTACCAATTGTGAAGTGGCTCAAAACATCCTGCAGACTCATTTTTGAGCACTGGTACTCTGACACACCCCACCCTGAATGATGGTTAGTGATGCTTGTTTCAGAGCATGAGTGTTCCAGCACAGAGGAAATTGTGTTTTTCTCCTGTTACTACAAGGCTTTACAATTGAAACTTCAAATGTCTTTTGCTGGTAGTTCTTGTACTTTTTTCTTTTTAAAGAAACACTGTCTTTAATTAGCTAAGGTAATTAATATATTTTTTAATTTTTATTTTATTTTATTTTTTTTATGATCCAGGATCTCATGTAGCCTAACCCTAAGCTGGAAATTGCTATGTGTCTCAGAACTTGTCACATGGCCCAGGATGTCCTTGGATTCTCGGTCTCCCTGCCTCTGCCTCCTAAGTGCTGTGATTATAGGTGCGTTCCACCAGGTGTTAGTATCTTATTGCAGTATACGGAACACCATAGAGCACTCAGCTGCCCAACACTCGGTTTTCATCAGAAGGGCTAGTGGATTGCCTAGTCCTCCTGGTAGCCACCATTCCTGTTTGGAAAGCTGTTTTCACAGCCAATATTTTTATAAATAAATTATTATATTAAATGTAGGTTCATATTTGATCTACAATACGTTGTTAACATTCAGCGTGTGTGTGTGTGTGTGTGTGTGTGTGTGTGTGTGTGTATGTGTGTGTGTGTATATATTTATATACCATATAAAGTACTTTGGCTGAAATATTTCAGTTTTATGACATATTTAGTTCTCAGTTCAATTCTCTTTATTGTATTTTTTTTCCAAGTAAGTCATGACTTTAACGCTATTAGATGTTAAATTAAGCCTTACTGAGAAAAATATACATTTGTGTAGTGGTTTTCCCTTTGGTAGTTGACACTGAACTAGAGTTTCCATTGAACTCAAAAAGTAGCATAATTTGTGTAGTTAAGGCTAGCATTATTGCTACTTCTAGGGAGGGCTAAGGAAGACTTATGAAAGGGAGCGTACAGACTCTCACGAGTGTTGAAAGTTGGAGAGGATGTGTTGTAGAATATTATTTTAAGATATGTTACATTTGTTTATGCTGTGGAACATTTGTTTAATGATGCAAAGATGTGTTGCATTCTTTTATGTTGCATTTGTTTAACTCTGTGAAGCTGTATTACTGTGCCTGTCTAAAACACCTGATGGTCCAATAAAAAGCTGAACAGCCAATAGTGAGGCAGGAGAAAGGATAGGTGGGGCTGGCAGGCAGAGAGAATAAATAGGAGAAATCTGGGAGGAAAAGGAGCAAGAGAACAAGGAGAGGAATACGCCAGGGGCCAGCCACCCAGCCACCCAGCCACCCAGCCACCCAGCCACCCAGCCACCCAGCCACGGAGTAAGAGTGAAGGTAAGAGAAAGGAAAAAGCCCAAAGGCAAAAGGTAGATGGGATAATTTAAAGTCAAGAAAACCTAGCAAGAAACAAGCCAAACTAAGGCCTGGTGTTTATAATTAAGAATAAACATCTGTGTGGGACTTATTTGGGAGCTGGGTGGTGGGCCCCTAAAAGACCAAAGAGCAAAGCAGTAGAAAAAATAACCAACTACAAGGTGTGTGGTATGATGCTAACTCTATAAATGAGACTACTATCATGCCCCAGGGAAAGGGGCAATTGCTCCTCTACGAAGTAAGTGGGTTCAGAGACCACCCTTTAGGGAACACTTCGTTTACCATGGTCCAGCCTCTGGGCTAAAACAGAGGCACTCACACCCCTTTGGCATTTGTGACAATGCACAGTGTTTTCTAGAGGTTACCATGATTTTCCCAACATTCATGTGGCAATATGGGTTTGCACTATGACTAAAAATGCTCACCCCACAAAAGAGACGAAACAAGAAATGGGAATATAGTGAGTGTCCTCCATGTAACTCGTGATTTCGATCGGAAAGGGAAGGTAAGGAGAGATATCTCGGGCTGTGGCCTGGGGCCGTGAGTTTCCCTTGTCATTTCAAACTCAGAAGGTGTTTCTGGTTCATATGGATTTGCAGGCCCTTCATTGGGTTATTGGCAGGGCTGATGGCTTTAGGGAGGATGGGAAAGGGCCCAGAGGGAGTGATTTCTCATCTGTTTATCAGCCTCTCTGGGCATGGATGAGGAGATCTAGAAGGAATGTCTCATGAGCTATGTCAGAGTCATGGTTTTGCTAACATATTTTAGGGTGTGCCTAGTAGGGTGCATTTCAGGGTGGTGTCAGTGCTGGGTCAGCCATCATGCTATAGGAACATGCTGCAGGGGATTAGTTAACGATGACCCGAGATACAGTCAAAGGTCACCTTTGGCCCTGGTCCTTTCTGAGCAAGATAAGCACTTGTCAGTCTCCATCAGTCCATTCTCTGCTGAAGGACACTTGGAGCTCATCGACTGCTCCTCCAGACTGGGGCTTCCCTCACACAGATGGCTCTGTAGAGGGTGACGTTGCATCACGGCACGGACCTTTACTTCTGTCCACTGCCAGCACAGACTCGGCCCATTTAAACTATGGGAAAGTCTAACTTTTGTTCACTTCTTGGCATGGGGAAGCCTCAGAGACTGAGGAAGATTCTGAGCTTTGTGAGCTGGTTCTGGGAGGTACCTTCTGCAGGGTATAGAAGCCAGGTGTTCCGTCGTGACACCCTAAATACTGCTTCTTAAAATATGCAGGTCTGTATGGCATGCCACAGTTCCTCTCGGGTTGGGGGAAATGGCCTGTGCTCCCCCCTCCTAGGAGAGTGGACATCCTCCTGCCGTGACAGTGCACTTCTCCTCTGTGTCTTCCCCTGAGGTGGCTGGATGTGGCTGGCGATAGCTTGGCCTGCAGACTCTTCTGGCTTCACTGTTCTGGCAGGTCTCTCGTCCTCTGCTCTCAGCTCAGCGTGCTTGTCTGTTTTGGAGCCATGTATATCCACCGTTCCTGGGAAATTACTTGTCATTCTTGCTTATCACCTAAAATAATAACATGTTTTTTTTCTATTATAGCATCTGCTAATAATGGCAGAACTATTTAAAAGATTATGATAATCTGTCAAGAGGATTATCTTCTACCCCTTTCCAAAGCAGAGTTGAATTTGAACAACATAAAGGGCTTTTTTTTTTTTTTTTTTTTTTTTGCTAAGGGTTTTGACTAAGGTTTTACTCTGTGTTTAAATTCATGCTGAGTGACTGGAGGCATTGAGATTTTGAAGTTGGAAATGTTTACAAACCAGAGTAAACATGTGCTATCTAATTCTTTTTTTTTTATTAGCACTCTTTCCCTGGTTCCTTTGAAATCCACCCTCATGTGTACCTATACATGTCATGTGTTTATAGAATAAACTATAAAATGTATAAGAAGTAAGTAAATGGGGCTTTTTAGGAAAGACTCAACTACTAGTGAAATGCTTATGCCCGCTGGGTAGAATTTGGGATGCCTTTTATACTTTTGTACTATGCTGTCTGCTTCATGGGGAACATGTCCTTATTCTAAAGATGAGTGAAAATATTTTGTAATGGGAAAAATGCCTTAAATATGACAGTAATTTTAAAAAGCATGGCGAAATTTGTGTGTTGAGCAGCACCCCTGGAGCTAATTAATTACTTCTTCCGTTTTTCTTAGAAAAGCACAGCTTTCCCATTCATACAGTTAAGAGCTGTACTCATCCAAGCTGTTTGAAAGGTGCTGCCCTCAAGCATTTAAAAAGTAACCCCAAAGTACAATGAAACCATGAAACATAACAAAAATAACACCACATCAGAATCCTGGTAAAATGTCAATCTGAACTGGGGAAATGGACTGCATATTCATTTACCTGAATAAGTCTGCTTGCTTTTAGATAGTTCCTTTAAAATTTGTATTTTATTTGTTACATTTTTAGTGTTTATTTAGAGAATACTTTATCTTTGGAGGTCACCATCTGTTACTAAAACCCGGGGGCTGTATTAGTCCCTCCTTTGCAAACATCAGCTTTCTTACTTAGCAACTTTGTTTAAGACCTCATCATCAGTACATTTCTTTTCTTTTGTCTTTTTTCCCCCAGCATTACACACTGAGGTAAAGTGAAGGGTGAACTTAGTTTCATGATCAAATGTTTGCTAGTAGATGGAATTCAATTATAACCTATTCTGCCAAGGAACATGTAGGTTTGGGTATTAGACTTCAGTTATTATCTGGGACCATGCTTAGAGAAATCCGAATATAGATCAGAAATTTATAGAGATTTGTGTTATAGATTTTTTTTTAGCAGTTCTATACTTCAGGCATTTATGATATTTTTAGCAGCGCTACACTTTGGGGATTTATGATGTCATACATTGAAAGAGTGAGTAGATGGGTCAGTATTTTTCAGTGTATAAAAGTAAATCATAGGTGATCCTTAAGTTGTTAAAAAGCTCAGACAGACTCAACAGTCTTTGTTCTTCATGGGATCTTCTTGTCTATTGGAAGTACATTTTCTTTTCTTGTTCATTATGTGATTCCTTTAAGTCTAATCGCGATCTTTTAAACATTTATTCTTGTTATGTCTTTATGGTGTGTGTGTGTGTGTGTGTGTGTGTGTGTGTGTGTGTGTGTGTGTATGTGTGTGTGTGTCACAGGACAGCTTCATAGAGTTGATTTTCTGGGGATTGAACTGAGGTCATCAGGATCTCCTGGCAAGTGTTTTTACCCACTGGGCCATCTTACCAGCCCTAGTTGTGGGTTTTGAAAGGATATAATACACACTAGATAATACAATTTTGGTTATTAAATATTTATGTATTTGGATTTTTCTCTATGAAGCTATGACATGGAATTCTCTAACAACATGTTGATTTGAATTTTTAGTAGAAATAAGACTTTGTAGTTTTTTTTAATTAAAAAAATGTGTGTGGGGTGTGTACACACACATGTGTTCTTGGGTGAGGGCCACAGGTTCATATTTGGTATCTCCTTTCTCCACCGAATTGTTTTAAGGCAGAGTTGCTCCCTGAACCTAGTGCTTGCTGTATCTGCCAGACTGTCAGGCCAGCCAGCTCTGACCACCATACCTGGTCTTTTAAAAATATGTTCTGCCATCCAAGCTCAGGTCCTCAGGCTTTTAGGGCAGGCACTTTATATGATGAGCCATTTCCCCATCTCAAGCCCTGAGGTCTTGATGCCTAGCTTTGGATAGGATACATTCCTTCAGTATGCTTCTGCCTAATCGTGACTTAGTTTCCAGTTAGGGCCTGTTTCTAGGTTGCTTTTTCAAATCCTTTTTAAACATTGTCCTTTGGGTGGGGCCGATGCTGGAGAGATGGCTCAGCAGTTAAGAGCACTGGCTGGGCTTCCAGAGGACTCAATCAGCACACACGGTGGCTAACAACCAACTGTTTGCAAGGCCAGTTCCAGGGGACCTGACCCTCTCGCTGACCTCCCCAGACAATGCGGCACAGTGGTGCACAGGCTGACATGCAGGCACAGCATCCACACACATTTAAAATGGTACCTGTGGGTTTGGTTCTTGTTGTGTCTGCCTGTGGTGTCCACTGACCGCTCTTCAGACGTACTGTTCTCCATCCAGCGCTTCATTTTCAGGTTCTCTAAGCAGTGTTATTTAAGTCAGTTTTTTCCCCTCTTAGCCATCAAGAGGAAACACATCTCTGCCTGAACGGGGCTCTTTGATCTTCAGAGAGCTTTATCTGAGGAGAGATTAAACAGTCTCCTGGGCATTCTCCCAGAGAAGTGGAAATTGCTTCCAGAGATTTCAGACCAGGTGAGGCCGCTTCTCTGAATTAAGACAGGGAAATAACTGAGTTGATCAGGGCTTTCCTCCTAAGTGAGAAACTCCAGATTTGCCTGGCTCTTGAGTGCCCGCACTAACACTGGTGGCTACAGGCAGCTCTCTTGTATGGATCTACCCTGCTTTATATGAGCAGTGGCCTCAGGAAAGAGCCACAGGGTTTCTCGTCTCTGGATGGATTTTCAGGTGGTCTCTTCTGAATCTGAAGTTTCAGCTTATAAAAACATGGAGAGAGCAGCAAATTCAGCTTGTACTCTAGAGTCATGGTGTGAGCCAGAGCAGGCCTCACAGGCAATAGACTGTGGGACTCTGAGTGTCCACTATGGGCCTTGTGTTACTATGCAGCTATTTTGAATATCTCTGAAGGGCCTCAGGTTTGGTAAATTTCTTAGGTTTTGGTAAATTAACAGGTAAGTTATCCTATTAATTCTAACCTTTTAAGTCACAGCTAGTGACCTGTGCATTTATGAATTCACATGTTTGTATAAGTCCGTTGAGGGACTGACTGCTCAGTGAGTAAAGTACTTGGCATTCAAACCTAAGGACCTGGGTTTATCACCAGCACTTACATTAAGACTGGATGCTAATGTCGGTGCTCAGGTGGTGAAGACAGGAATTCTGGGGTTTGCTAGATGTCTAGCTCATCTAGATGAATCAGCAAACTCCAAGCCCCGCAAATGACCCTGTCGCAAAATAAAAGGAGAGAGCTCTTGAGGAAGAAACCAGACATCTACCCTCAGCATCCATAGTCATAGACACACATGTGCACGTGTAAGGATGTGTGAGTGCACACACACACACACACACACACACACACACACACACACACACACACCCCACCTGCTGAGGTTCTGCTGTTGTCAGGTAGAAATTCTTAGGGTCAGAGATTTTTATAGGGTACATTGGAAACTGTCCTGAATTAGGGGTGTGATTGGAGAGGGAATATGTGTGGATGTTCTAGGAAGGGTTACAGTCTGACTTCTAAAGGGAATAGTTGAAAGGACACAGAGAAGGAACTAATAGAAGAATTAAGTGTCTTAATTCCTTTTTAGAAATTCCAGGCACTTTTTGGAAATTTTGAGAAAATGGCTTAGCCTGTGTTCTTCCAGTTTGAGCATCTTGGAAGAAAATATCATATAAATGCAAATTTCTGCTATTACCATTTCATCTTGTATATTGTACTTAAGACATGGAGAATACAGCAACTGTTTAATGTATAAGGCATCTCCTATAAAATATTTCTTTATCACATAAATACTTTGCTGTTTCTCGTTCCTTTTCCTTATTAGTCTGAATTGACCAAGATAAACCCTGGCAACACCGGCAACTGTCTTATCTGTTTGAGGACTCTTGAGGTATGGGGTTGAGTAGCTACTAGTTGATACAATTTTATGTCCTTCATTTCATTAATTAGCTTAGGAAAACAATTTGGATTTTATATATAAATGCTTGCTAAT
Organism: Peromyscus eremicus; assembly: GCF_949786415.1. Classification (NCBI taxonomy): domain Eukaryota; kingdom Metazoa; phylum Chordata; class Mammalia; order Rodentia; family Cricetidae; genus Peromyscus; species Peromyscus eremicus. The sequence continues at coordinate 29,772,626 of NC_081438.1, read as the reverse complement.
TACTTGAGTCATGAGAACACTGAATGAGGTCCCACTGTCCTATTAATTCCTTCAGGTCTGAAAATTTTCCTATAATTGGTTTGGCAGGAGGATTGAGCTAGATTAGAGACTAATGAGGAGATAAGTATGTAATGTTAATGTGGTAGAAAGCTGTGATTGTCAGTAAATGGTATTAGGAATCAAGATTATTTTTTCTTTCACTGTTTCCTTCTGCAAAATCATTATCTTCTGATATTGTAAATTGGATTATTTTGCACCATTATTTTTAAAATGTGTTAGTCCTCATACTATAGGTAGTTAAAACCTTGGCAATTAAGGAGTCATTAATACAAAGTGAGCCATATGAGCAGTCAATTTAGATTCTTCAAATAATTCAGACGAAATGGAGTTTTACATATTTACACTGTTTTCAGCTCAGCTAAGATGTTGGAAATTAGGAATAAGAACTGTTGTCCATCAGAGACCCCCAGGCCAGTTCAGCCTGCCATCAAGTAGAGGACTGATAGATGACATTGTAGAGAAATGGACATTGTCTTGCTTTAATCGGCCAAGAGCAAAATATGTTTTCTCTAATTTTACTTTATAGTTGCCTCAGCTTTCACAATAGTGTTGAGCATTCCATGGGACTGCGTTCCTTTAATTTTTGTTGTTGTTGAGACAAGATCATGCAATGTAGCTATGGCTGGCCTGGGACTTGCCTTGTAGACCAGGCTGATCTCCACATCATGGCAGTTAGCCTGTCTCTGCCTCTCAGGTGCTGGGATTAAAGGTGAGCTCTACCATGCTGGGAGGACTTAATGCTGACTTTACTCACGGAACTTCAAGAAACAATGTGATGTTTCAGTGAAACAAAAATGGAAATCTTTTGTGTTCCACTCCGAGTGAAGATTACTTTCCTTTTTAAGTAACCAAATTTAAAATTATATATAACTACAGTCGCTTTCACTTGAAGTTATATGTGATAGTCTTACGTATTTTTCTCAGTTTTATTGTTTTTTTCTTCTGTAATCTTTGTACACATCTTTTGCACTTTGACTAACACTCAGGCAGAGGTGTTGTATTGTGAGTGTTTTCTTACCCTTTACCCATATCTCCTTCCACACTAGGTTCTGTGCTAGCAAATGCACAGCTCCCCCAGTCCTGTGTCTGCTGAAGGATTACACCTATGTCTTTACATCCCATGCTTTATAGCCATTAACAGAACTCTACTTTTAGCCAGAGTGTTGTTAGTTTTGGACTACCTTCTGCTAGATGGGGAAGACTTGCAAAGACAGCTGCCACAAATCACACATTCTGAGCAAAAATTTTATTGAGCATGTGGTCTAAGCCTAGCCCATTGTTAAGGAACTGTGAAAGAAAATGGGTAAATTATTTTTTTCAAAGAATTACTTTCCTGTTTTAAAAATTTGCAGTCTAATTGGAGAGACATGACTAACAAGTTAGAAAAAAAAAGACAAAGATAGCATGTAGACTATGTTTCAGAAAAGAACACATGTATAGGATGTATAGGGATTATTATTGTTGCTCCCCTGTTGCCAGACCCTGAAAGAAATAGGCCATCTGTCTGTCTGTCTGTCTGTCTGTCTGTCTGTCTATCCGTCCGTCCGTCCATCCATCCATCCATCCATCCATCCATCTATCTATCTATCGATCTGTTTTAAAGTTGACCTTGAACTCCTGATTGTCCTGCCTTCTGATTGCTGGAATTACATGCATGTATGTCAATTTCTTATTGAAGTTTATAGCAAACTATAAAGGTTTTAAATTGAAGTTGTTCTTTCGCATGAGAAGGCACTGATCCCAGTGGCTTACCCAGATTACACTGCTAGCCAATTGCTATCATTAGAACACAGGGGGACAGCCAGATGTGTTCAAGCTTTGGGCACACTGGGAAGTAAAACTAGCAAGCCCTGCTAGTGCAATTAAGATGTCCACTGGATGTTCCCCCTGCCTTGGTCCTCTTCACCCTTTTCCTGTTGCTACTCCTACCTTCAGCATCAATATCCCCTCGGTTTGTGTGTCACAAAAGCCTGACAGGAAGCTGAAGGTTGGCTGGTAGGAGAAAACACAGCTGTCAGTAAGTGAGGAATTTGCTAAAGTAAGTGAAGCAGGACCTAGCAGCTGTATTCCGTACCCTAAGTCTTTCACTGTATACACTTGTGTCTCATAATTCTGGTGCCACCCAAGCTCTTTCCTAAGCCAGGAATCACCTAGCACCTGCAGAGTGACAAGGCAAACTGTCCTATGCCTACTGTGATTATGTCTTGCACCTTTTAGAATGTGTTACATTTCCTTGCTCCTTGAGCCTTGTATGTCTGTGTTGAATACCTTACTAATGATTTTGTTGAGTTTCTGTTGAATCTTTGGTAATGCAGCTAACTTTTGCTAATTTGTTAGTTGACCACCTGATTTAGGTTTACATGCTTGTCATTCTCTAAAGTTTAAATTAGCTGTGGTGTGTGTGTGTGTGTGTGTGTGTGTGTGTGTGTGTGTGTGTGTGAATTTAAACATTCAAATTCATAATTTTTTTTTACTTACCACTTTTGCTGCTTAGTGATTTTTGATATATGTATGGTATTTTCATTGTTATTGCGTAAGCATGTTGACTTTTAAATTCTGATTTCTTCTTTTACCAATGGATTATACAGAAATGTATTTTGAGTGATAAAGATACCTTAACTAAAAAAAAAAGAAAAAGAAAAGAGTGATTTCTGACTCAGTTGCACTGTTTTTAGAAGCGTCAAACTGTATTGTGCTGATCGTTTGGAACCTGTGAAAATTTTGTTATGGTTTAATGTGTGATCAAGTCTCATACATGAATAAGAATATCTGTTTTCCATGTGCTGGCTGCACGATTTTAAATACACCTCTAAGTCAGCTTGTTAATGATAATGTCCAAATCTTCAGTATCTGTAATGATTGCTTTTTTATAAGCTGGTTATTCATCAATTGCTGGCATATGTTAAAACATTCCACTGTGTGATGGCTGTGCATGATTTTAAAAATTCTTTCAGTATTTTTTTATATATGTTGAACTTACTAAATTAACTTGCATCCTAAACCACTAATCTGTCAAGTCCTCAGAATACAAGGCAGAGATGAACAGAGGTACCGAATGAATCATGTCATCTTCAAATAGGGAGATAATCCTGAAATATCTTGGTGAGCCCAATGTAGTCCCAAGGCTTCTTAAATGTGAAAGAAATGTGCAGGAGACAGCATCAGCTATTGGTGGCCTTGAAGGCATAAGAGCCGCACATGGACTGCAGGTTGTAGTTAGATGCTTTATAATCAAAAGAGTGGGTTCTGCTCAGACCCTGCAGCACAGGGTTGTGCTGGTTTAGCACAGGGACTCTTACAATATTTTATTCTATTTCTGTTTCTTTTGTAGTTCTTTAAAAGGTAAATAACAGACTTACAGTCCAAAGACTTCTCCCTAACAATTTAGGAGCCTCTAAAGGATTTTGGCTCAACTCAATCTCTTTCATCTTTGCACTTCTTAAGAATTTTTAGTTCTCTATTGTTTTTATTTGTAATTCCCATATTTAGCAGCGTTATTATTTGGAATTTACCGTGTGTTGGCTGTTTTGTTCCTGCCCCAGTTGTTAGGACTATCTGGGTATCTGGATCTGGTTCATTTTCTCTGCCACTTAAAGAATTAAAATGTAGGAAAGATCTCAAGAAAGATTCTTAGCAGTAGGGAAATTCTAGAACACAGCAGACAAGATCAACCTGTAAAGAAAGGATTTTCATGAGGGATGAGAAAACACATAGAGCAAGCACACAGACCACAGCAGAGGGGGACTTGAACAGCCCAAGCTCCAATCCTCACCCCTCCTTGAATGCTTTTTTTTTTTTTTTTTTTTTTTAAGTCTTTAAAGTTTGGTTGGTTTGAAGAAAGACAGCCTGTCTGATTAGCCCCACAGCTGTTATGTAAACAAGTCCTGATCAGGCCTTAAACTAGTTGAGCCCAGGGTCCCTACTGGCAGGAGAAAAATCTCACAAAGACTTTAAGCTGCTGGGCAGAATTTTGTCTCAGTTCAGGAGCACAAGGAAGAAGCTTGCTAGCTTGGGAGTTCACCATCTTGGTTACCGAGTCATGGTCCCCGTTTCTGTTGTCTGTCTGCCTGTCAGGCAGTCTGTCCATCACCTAGTGTTTCATCCTCATGCTCTGCTTCTAGATTCATTCACTTTCCTCCTGACATTCTTTTGTGGTTTTTGTTGCTCTGAACAACACCCTTATTGTGCCATTGCCTTTGATGGAATTTTTATTAGCTCTGAAATTCTAGGCCAACAGTTGTTTTCTGTCAATATTTTCTTTTTTCATCGTAAAATACTCTGCTGTCTTCTGGCTTTCAGTGTTTCTGGTAAGAAGTTCCCTGCAGACTGAATGTCTGTTCTAGTCATTGTCTGTCTGTCTGTGGTCTTATGATCATGTACCTGGGAGTCATTGTGATTAGTTGTTGATTTAGGTCTACCTTCATTTCTTGAAGACTTGTAGCGACTATTTCTTCCCTCTAACCTTTTGTTGTTGTTCTTGGAGGTGGGTTCCTACTTGGAGTAGGTTAAAACTTCTCTTGTCTCCATCTCAACTTTTTATTTTACTTTAAAAAGTATTACCTGATAATTTGTCTTTTGCTGTGTTCTGTATTTTTTTTTTTATTTTGACTTCCAGCTTCACACACAGACTCTGATGTCAACCCTGTCTGTCTGCTGGTGGCGTGTCTATCCAGCACATTGGTGTCGAGTCGGGGAGATTAAATGACTCAAGAGTAAGCTGGGAGTTGAACAGTATCTTGTCTTTATTGTCCTTCATCCAATTGGATCAAACCACTTATAAAAGTCACGTTTTCAGATACTTCCAGGCCTTTATATAAGACCAGAGGAATGAGATGAAACTAAGTAATTCTCACTAGTTGTCATAATTGCATCGTAGCCTGCATTCAGAAGATGTTTTTGCTAAAAAGCAGTGGTTCCGTACTTGGCCCACAATGCAACTGTTTTTAGTTACTTTTCACGCTCCTGTGACCCAGTACCTGTCAGAAATGGCTTAAGGGAGCGCAGGCTTCACTTAGTTCTGTTTCACAGTTGTGTCAGGCCCTTGCATTGGGGAAATTGTCTGTGGTGGTGGTAGGGTGGAGGGCAATGGCTTGTTCTCATTATGACTGAGCAGGAAGCTTTCTGCAGGTTGGAAACGGAAGTGGTAAAACCTCGAAGGCTTGCCTCTAGTGACCCACTTTCTCCAGCTAAGTATTACCTCACAAAGTCTCTATATCCTTCAAAGTAGTGCCCCAAGCTATGTTATTACAGAAAAAAGCCAAGAGCTTAAATCGTGAGTCTGTGGGGGGTGTTTCAGCTTCAAACCCTATCTGTCACTAAGCAAGATAAAAGACCGATATCTCTGCCTTCGTTTTATATCTCTTACCCTTGCTGTAAAATTCCTGTTTGCTTCTGTAGGCAAGCATGTTAATTATGTAAGGAGTATACCCCTAAAAACTGGCCGTAATTATCAGCTGAAGGCACAAAGCTAAGAGTGACTTTACGGCCAGAGTGTCCAGTTCAGACCTCATCTGAAATTCTCCAGTGCTGGGCTTGGACCTCCAGTCACCATGGGCCGCCTCCCAAACTATTCAGGAGCAGGCATCCCTTGGAAGCAGTTGTTTGCTTAAGCGTTAAGGGCTTACGAGGCATCGCCTTCCAGAAGCCTGTCAGATAATGACCAGCCAGACCCCAGCTTGGCCAAGGCTGTTTAAGTATTCATCCTTCTTGCCTTCATTCTCCCTCCATTTTCAACCTGGAGCCCACGTCAGTGCCCTAGTGATGGACTGAGATGGCCTGATCCCTGTCCCCCCAGCATGGCCATACTGATCTGTTCCTCTCTGGCTTTGTGGCATTCTTCATGTTTTTGAAAGATGAATATCAGAGTATGCATAAGGCAGTCTCATGATGGGTGATACAGATATAAAAGTAATTTAGCAGAATATCAGCACTCCAAATGTTAATAATCAGCTGGTTGTTGGTGCCCATTTAGGTGTGTGTTCAGACACTTGCGTGCTTTTTACCATATTTGCAGCTTTCATAAATGACTTAAATTGTGTGCTCTTCCTTCCATATCCTGCTTGATAAGCTACTATCAAGAGCTCCTTCTGGCCCCCCTCAGGTTCTCATGAGTGGAATTTTGGGGGGACTCCGTGATAGTCACTGGCTTAGGTCTTGTCCATGGCTGTCTCTGGTCTGCCTTTAACAGAGAGGCACAGTTTCAGCAGAGGCCACTTGGCATCTCCAGCCTGAAGAACACACTGTGCCATCTGGCATCTTCTAGATAGTTTGTACATTTCTCTACAATATACTTACACTGGTATGCTTTTTCCAAAGCTTTATCCATCTGTTCTTAAATCTACCACTCCCTACAAGTAACCATTTATTTATTGTTCTGCTATTGTCACTGGACTATAAGTGTCAAAATAGACTTTCTGATTTTTATCACATTGAGTATATAGTAAGAGGTTCACACATATCTATTGAATGATGAATGAGTTACCAATATGTGGAAGTTTCGCTTTCTCAGATCCTTCTTGGCAGCAAATATTAAACAGAGTAAATATATTTTCATCCAGAAAGTGAATGAAATGGTATTGTATTGCTTCATTTGCATTTTTCTGTTTACTACTCATGAGGTTATGCATTTGTTCTTCTCTGTTGATTATATCTATTTTATTTTGTATGAGTGACCTGTTTCCTGTTTCCCTTTGGTTGCTGTGCTAGTCAGGGCCCTCTAGAGAACAGGAAGCACTAGAGTGAATGCGTAGTATTGAGGTGTTTTATTACGTTGTCTTACATGATAGTCCAGCTGCCTGCTGAAGAGGAGCCCAGCACCCCTCCGTCCATGAGGCTGGATACCTCCGCATCCCCAGCCTGATGCTGAAGGCCTGGGGGTTGCTGGAGAGCCACTTGTCTTCAGTGCATGTTGGAAAGCCTAAGAAGATGGGCTCTCATGTCAGCAAAGGATGTCAGCAGCAACTACAGTGGCATAAATGCACTCTGCCAGTAAGAAGTACAGCGGGCAGGCGAGATGCCCTGCTTTCTCTCAGACCTTGTCACACTACGGCCAGCATCTGAAGATGTTGCCCACTCTGGGAGAGTCTTCCCCACTCAGCTATCCTTCTGGGTGGGTCTGCTAGTTGAGTCTGGATCCAGTCGAGGTGACAATCAGGATTAGCTATCATAGCTGTCCTCAGTAATGCCTTAAATGCTGGAATGAAGCCACTCTTCATTCGGAAAATCTGTATTCATTGTTCATTGCCACTACCTGATGGCTACATTAAGTTTTTGTCCTCTTCCTAGTAGGAAGCGGTAATATGGGAGGACTGACCAGAGGGATCCACCAGCCGCAGGGCTCAGGAGGATGTTCAGAGCCACTTGCCCTCCAGAGCCACTCTCCCCCCTGATTCCAGCTTTCGCACCCTGCCCCCTCCAGTCAGTTCCTTATTCTCTTGCCTGGTCAGAAATAGACTTAAATAGCTTTTTCCCTCAAACTATTTCCTGTAACATTTTTAATTGTCAGCAGGTCAGCAGTTCGTGTATGTAACTTGTCATACTCCATAAGATAAAACATGCTTTCTTATACAGGAGCATTACAGTATTTGATTGCTGTGACTTTCTGATATGTCCCTTCTCTCCACTATAGTGCGGCTCATCTTCTTTTATAGATATTTTGATAGTTTTTATGTTTTGATTACTGTTATTATATGTTGTTAATAAATTTTGCTTTTTGATATGATGTCAGACTGTACAATTCATCTCCAAAAAAGGACAGCTGATATTAATTATTTTTGTCTCCTGTATCCGTCAGGGTCCTGGCAGAACATGCATCCTGCAATTAAAGGAGAATAATGTGGGAACACTTTAATAAAGAGACTTTCACAAAGGTGTGGCTATTCGGGGACACTGAAGGGAATGATGCCGTGTCCTAGAACAGGTCATAACCGCTGCTTTGTCTTTAGACTTTAGTGTTGAGGGCCATCCGACAGACGCTGTGTGTGACCTTTCCAAGGGATGTGGTGAGCCTTGTAGAGAGAGACCTTATGTGAGTGTGTTGTGTGGGTAGGGAGGTGGCTCAGGACTCACCACATTCTTTGCTCCCCTTGCCTGTTTGCTAGATACCTTTGGCAGCTGCAAGGCAAGGAACCCACTCATGTAGTCCAAGCTGGTCAACCTGGGGTCAGAGCGGAGTACCAAGTGCCTTGTAGAGGAGTTCAGGGAAGATATCTAGCATATCCTCACTGGAAATGATACCTTGGCAAGCTCCTCAAATACATGAGACTGTACTAGGGCAGTATGTATTAATATAGTTAATATTGTGCTAGGTTTGAATCCATGTTGTGCCATGCACCAGTTGTTGGACTTTAGATAGGTTACATAATCGTCTTTGTCTTCACTTTTGGACTAAAAATGCCCTTCCAGCATTCCAGGAGAATGAAGTGAGCTTGTCCCTGCAATAGCCTCATGTCCATGTCTGTTATAGAACAGGTGCTGTATAAGTGTTCGGCGTGACGATGGCCTAGAGGTGACGACCATGACAGTGTTAAAGACCAGCAGGCTCTGTGAGTCTCTTCTAACAGGTTTGATTTCCCTTATGGTAGTTAAGGTTAAGCAAAGCTCAGCTGTCATGTTGTATAGATCAAACTCTTTCCCTGGAATTTTTGTTTATGGTCATGGACAGAATTTTTTTACTGTAATATTTTTATTCTTTGAGGATTTCATACATGCATGCAATGTATTTGGATCATCTTCACCTCACTCCTCCCAGGTTCACTGCCCCATCTCCTCTGCCCCTCCCAACTTCATGTCCACTTTTTTTGGTAACTCGTTAAGTCCAATTATAGCTACCCACATGTGCATAGGTGTGGGGCTGTCTACTGGAGTGTGATCACCTCCCCTGGGGCCATATCCTAAATGAAAACTGACTATCCCTCCCACAAAGCCATCGATGGTAATAGCTCCTCAGTGAAGGGTGGGAGCTCATGTGCCCCTCCCCCTTTGTGGATTTTTTTTTCCAGTTCTCTGGAATTGAACTCATGGCCTTCTCCATGCTGGGCAAGTAGTCTGCTGCTGCTGCTGATTTATCTCCCTGGCCCTCATTCTTCTTTTAAATTTTTCCTTACATAATTATTGTTTGGGGCTTCAGGATTGCATTGTGAAATTCTTTAAAAGGTATATTGGAATTTTTGTTTTATTTTGTTTTTTCGAGACAGAGTTTGGCATACTGGAATTTTTAGAGAAGTGATTACATTGATAGATGGATTCATTCAAGACTGGTGTCTCCATACTACTGAGTCTCCCATTTGTGAGCAGTCTATCATTTCGTTCATTCTGGCTTCCTTTACATCCTTTAGTAAAGGTTTATAGTCGTCTCCATAAAGACATTGCAGTTTCTTTTAGTTTTACACCTACTTAGGATTTATGTTACTTTTTTCCCTACTTGTTTCTTCACTTAGCTGTTTGGGCGTATGAGGATGTATTGATTTCTGTGTTGACCTTGTGTGTGCTGCTCTGCTTAGCATCCCTTACTGCCTCTGTGTGGATTGCCTCTGATCTCCTAGGTGATGAGCTGTCTTGTGTGTACATTATTACAGTCATGCCTTTCCTTTCCAATGTTTATAGCTTTAATTTTGATAATCTTATCACCATGCATCGATCACTGCAACGGTGGTTCTCAACCTGTGGGTCAAGACCTCTTTGGGGGTTGTACATCAGATACCCTGCATATCAGATACTTATATTACAGGTAATAACAGTAGCAAAAATACAGTCATGAAGTAGCAACAAAAATAATTGTATGGTTGGGGGTCACCACAACATAAGGAACTGTGTGAAAGGGTCCCAGCATTAAGAAGGTTGAGAACCACTGCACTAGAACGTGGGGTTTGAACAGGTGGAGTAGGTAGCTTTGTTGTACTGTTTATCTTAGTGGATACTTCTACATGTTATCATTAGATATGTCTTCTCAGAGTTTCTGATGCATTCTTCCAGTCCGAATTTGTTAAGCATTTTTGTGGAGTTGAATGTTAACAAATGATATTTCAGTCTCTACATGTTAATTCTATTTTTTTTTCTCTTACTAAACCAATAGTAATTTTATTGGGAGTATTTTCTCCTTTTTAGTCATTGAAATATTTTGTATTCTTTGGCACTATATGGTCACTACACTTGCCTAGCTTTTAGTTTCGAATATTATTTTTAAATGTTCCTTCTGTTAATATAAGTGCAGTTTCCATCCGTATTTCTGCTCTCTGACTCTCCTTCTTGTCTTGTGAATCCACTACGACTGACCCCTTTAAACACATTGGAAATGTCTTTGAAATATCCTTCTTTGTCTTAGGGCGGTGTATACAAGATGGAAACCGTATAAAACCATCTCTACTTTGTGCCTTTTTTCTATTTCTTTAAGAAGTTATTTCTTGTTTTAATTTCTCTATGGTTCTTTAGTCTGTTCATGTTTTTAAATTCCTTATACAAACTTTAATACATTTTCTAGTATTTCATCTATTTGGCTTGTATTAAAAATTGATATATGTTGTTCCTAGGACTCAAGGCCTCACACAAGTCACATTTCCAGTGCTATAGAGGAAGGAGATGGGTGGCCTTTACATTTGTTCTTTGTCATTTCTAAGGGGCTTTTGTGAACGCCCTACAACCTTACTTTTCTTCTTGCTCACTTCAGAGAAGCTATGTTTCAAATGCTCTGGAGTTTTAGTTTGTTTCCTAATTCAGATTTTCTTTCATCTTTGATAATTTATTCACCTCTCTCCTCTGGATTTACTTGTGTGCCCCCCCACCCCTACCTTGGCCCCATTTCCAAGTTACACCCTGACTTTACATATTTTCACTTGCTTCAGCTTTCCCACAGGTACATTTAACATGTGAGTCTTGTCTGGTTGTTCTTTGGCTTTGCCTGGTGTTGGTTTCATGAGCTGCAGTTGTGATGTCATCCCAAGACACACTAAGACCGGGTTCCATGGGTTCAGTGAGAGGCTTTGTGCCATGTTACATACATTAAAAATGGTTTGCCTGATTTGTTTCTAATTTGTAAACATATCCTTTTGTCCTAATCCTAGGTTATTTTTTTGGAATGTTGCTCGTGTTTGATGAGGAAGTACATTTTTTTCTCTACCTGTCTTAACTACTATCCTTTATTGATTTACCACCATTTTAAAATTATGGGCATGTTAAAACTGCTTGGGAACAGAAGAGTCCATTTGTTCTGCAGATGTTATTAGCTGTCTTTTTAGTCTAGAGTAGGCAGTGGCACTGGTGTCTTATAAAGGACACAGTGGCAAATGTCAAGGACTTTGATCCCTGGCTGATCTCCAAATCTTCCTTGTCCTGCCTTAACCTCCCAGGTGCTAGCATTACAGCTGAGTGCTACCATGCCTGTCTCAAGGCAGGTGGTTTCTGCCATGATTTCTCAGCTCTGCCACAGTGTAGTAATCTGTACCGTGTATCTGTCTCCCATTTCCAGCAAAACTTTATGTGTAAGAATATGTGGCAGGCCAGGGCAGTCCACTCACCTTACTGCCAACCTTTGTCTAGTGTAAAAATTACAGGAAAAAAATTCAGGCATTTCCTCTCTGTGGGCTCATCTTTGTTAAATTTTTTTCTGATAGTAATTTTGTGGAAATTCACACAGCTTTTCAGTTTCTAGAATTTCTGAATAACTATGGAAAATCTTTACTGCAACATGCTTGTTATTAACACATGAATTCTCAGCAGGGATAATACTGTGAAAATAGGGTTGGGTCCGTGGGAGGTTAAAAATGTCTTATAAACGACAATGGCTGATGGTTCTCCAAGTTCCACCATGCCCAACAAAACCTTATTCCTTGGCATTTAATGTAGGGGCGGAATATTGATCAGGGAGCCTTAGAAGCAGGCTATAGAAAGAGAGGTTTTTAGATAGGCTAGTATTTTTTTCATGTAATGACATTGGAATTTTTGTGGTGTATGTGTCCCCAATTCTGGGGCTACACATTCTGCTCATTGCGTACTGTGTTTTCTGATTCTTCAATAGTCAGAGACCCATCTCTTCCTGCTCTTTCGAAGGAACTCTCCTGAATTAATTTTTCAGGTCTGTCTCTGTAAAACTTTTCCTCTTTATTTTGCCTGTTTTTGTTTGCTTTCTTGAGTCTTATTGTTTTTTCAAGACAGAGTTTCTCTGTGTAACAGCTCTGGCTGTTCTGAAACTCACTCTGCAGACCAGGCTGGCCTCGAACTCACAGAGATCCACCTGCCTCTGCCTCCTGAGTGCTGGGGTTAAAGGCATGTGCCACCACAGCCCAGCAATTTTCTTGAGTCTTTATCTGAATGATTGTTATTTCTGGCTCCTCCTCATCCCCCATTTTACCTCCTTCTCTGGTTATAAATCTTGCCATGTGTATGTGTACATATAAATATATAATTTTTGCTATTTTCCCTGTTTCCTTTATTTTTTATATGTAATGCTCTTATAGTCATTATTTTCTAAAAATTGTGTAATTTCTTCTTCATCTTATTTAAGAAATGATTTGATACTTATGAAGAATGCAAAAAATTTGTACATTTGTTTTTGGTTTATCCATTTTGTCCTTAGGTTCCATTTTTATTGCATTATCTTTAGAGGGTGTGATCTCTATAATTTGTGTTCTTTTGAATTGAGGCTTAGTTTGTACATAACATATAATCAAGTTTTCTGGGTGTTCTTGGTAACAGAATGATTTTTGCAATACATTAAGATGCTCAGTCAGGATACATCCAGCCTCAGGTAATGGGCACCAACTGGAAATAACTTATGCAGAAAGAACAGAGAGAGAGAGAGAGAGAGAGAGAGAGAGAGAGAGAGAGAGAGAGAGAGAGAGAGAGAGAGAGAGAAGCTCCTAATAAGGCACTATAGATTAGGTCAGTTCTAGGAGTTGGTAGTTAGAAGTGTGTGAGGGAGGGAGGATGGGATCTGTCTTTAATAACATGATCAGGTACCTAAGTGCTTTCTATTTACCCCTTCTTAGCCTGAAAGCTTGACCTGATTTTCTCAGGCTGGCTCTTCTTGAAGGCTCACAATAATAATGACTAGAGACTGTAAGAGCAACTCCTCCAGCCATCCCTTGTGTGTGTGTGTGTGTGAAGGAAGTCTTCTAGAAGCCTCTCATGGATCCAGCAGCCATTCAATGGACAGAGTGGTGCTGTGCACCCATTCCAAAGCCAGTCACAGAAGGAGACCTTGTGAGCAGCATAGTGCAGAGGTGAGTCTGTAGCTAGAGTTTTCCTGCCTGGCCCACGGTCAGGGAAAATCTCTCTCACCTGCCAGTCCCACAGCCGCTCAGACCCAACCAAGTAAACACAGAGACTTATATTGCTTACAAACTGTATGGCCATGGCAGGCTTCTTTCAAACTGTTCTTACAGCTTAAATTAATCCATTTCTATTAATCTATACCTTGCCACGTGGCTTGTGGCTTACCGGCATCTTCACATGCTGTTTGTCATTGTGGCGGCTGGCAGTGTCTCTCTGACTTAGCCTTCCACTTCCCAGCTTTATTCTCCTCCTTGTCCCACCTATACTTCCTGCCTGGCCACTGGCCAATCAGTGATTTATTTATTGACCAATCAGGAACACACTTGACATACAGACCATCCCACAGCATGAGTCCCTGCTTGAGACCAGATGCAGGGTATTGCCCATGCCCAGGGGCCCCACACAGCCTCCTGAACAGCAGGCTCCTACCAGCCTGAAGAGAAGAATGTGCAGTGGGTTTAAGGTGGGGTGGGGTAGGTTATGGTGAGGTGGGGTATTCTCACAGTGTACTGCTTTGCCAATGGTAACTCTGCAGATAACCCCATCTGCATTCTTGGTTTAGAATACTGATTCCGTCACATTCCTTTTTTTTTTTTTTTTTTTTTTTTTTGGTTTTTCGATACAGGGTTTCTCTGTGTAGCTTTGCGCCTTTCTTGGAACTCACTTGGTAGCCCAGGCTGGCCTCGAACTCACAGAGATCCGCCTGCCTCTGCCTCCCAAGTGCTGGGATTAAAGGCGTGCGCCACCACCGCCCAGCTCATTCCTTTTTAATTACAGACAACTGAGGGTATCATGGGAAATGTGGAATCCTTTTGTTTATAATAGGTCATTGCTAGAACTTTAAGAAATGATTGCTATAAAGTTCTCTTGCTATTACTATAAGTATACCATTGTATTCATGTGTTAAAAAATAATTTTGACTAGTGAGATTTTTTTGAGCAGACCCTGTGTCTTCCTTATTGTTCATCCAGCTCTGAACACTGGATTCCCAGAAACTAATTATTAGCTGTAATAAAGACTACATATCTGGAGATAGGTTGAAGTATAACTCAAGATGTGATTAGCCTACCTGGTTTGTTTTTATTAAAATGTTATTTTTCCCTGTGTATTTATAATCCAGGGAAAGCTTCTAATATGAAAAACTAAAGTAGATTTATTTTAAGGTGATATATAAGAAATAATTGGTTTAACAATACTGTGTGAATACAGATGAGATGGTCCTATTAAAACTTGGTCACAAAGCATGTAGGGCAATGCAGCAAGATTCACGCCATCTAATTACTAGTTCAAGTTTGCAGTGAAATGTTGAATTAGTGAGAAGTTGTGGTGTCACTAAATGAGCCCTGTCAGGAAGAAATGATATTAACAATTAAACATGAAGTAGTCAAAGGCTGATACATTCAAGAGCTAATTGTCAGGCTCATTTTTTCTTTCTCTTATGCTTTCTGGTTATTTGCTTATTTTTATTTTTGTTGAAAGAATGCACAAAAATGATACATTGTCACTTGCCTTCAAGCTGGAATTATTTCCTTTGATGTGTAAGCGTGGGTACCAATTAAGGGAAAAGAAATCTGTCTTAAGTAAGATTATTACTACTAGAGTGTGTGTATCTCATAACTGTTTAATCTTGTAACAGCTTGGTTCTTTACTTTGCATCCAGGTAATGTAATATGAATGATGGGTTATTAAGTTCTTTTCAGAGGAAATAGGCATATTTTAAGTTAATAGTCCTTATCAGTGATACCAATTAGCAGAATAGAAATGAATTCCCTTGATTTACATTTCTTGATAGGTCTTTCAGGTTAGCTCTGTTGCTCCTGGGGAAGATGTATGAAATGTGGGCTGGGTGTGGCACTGGACATGTTATAAACATGTCTGTAGCTGGTGTATTCCTGTGTCCCACCTGGCCCGTGGTCAGGACAAACCTCTCTCACCCACCAGTCCTGCAGCCGCTTGGACCCAAGTTACACAAGGAGACTTATATTACTTATAAACTGTTTGACCATGGCAGGCTCCTTGTTATCCAGTTCTTATATCTTAAATTAACCCATTTCTATCAATCTATAAGGTGCCACATGGCTTGTGGCTTACCAGTACTTTCATATCATGCTTCTCATGGTGGTGGCAGCTGGCAGCGTCTCCTGACACAGCCTTCCTGTTCCCAGAATTCTCCTCTTTGCTTGTCCCGCCTATACTATACTTTCTGCCCGGCTACTGGCCAATCAGCATTTTATTTATCAACCAAATCGGAGCAACACATTCACAGTATACAGAGTGATTGACATCCACAGCACATGTCTGTTTACACAGCATGCACTGACTGAGCCCCTGAGATGCACCAATCGTTCCTGGGTCCCGGGCATCATTTTAAAGTCTTCATTCCTTTTTCTTCTGTTAAAGACATTGTGCTGTGTCAAGGATTTACCATATAAGATGCTATAGCTTCCTGTAACTCTTGGCGAAGAACAGACTGAATGCGTGAACTCTGACCTGCTAATGAAGACCTATGTGATGTCCCATATTTGGGTGGTCTCTAGGTTTTCCCTTTGGGACTTGATGAAGCATACTTCTCCCATTTGGGAAGGATGGGCTGTGATGGCTACTTTTATTTCAACTTGACACAAGCTAAAATCATCTTGGAGGAGGAAACCTCAAGTGAGTAGATTACTCTATAAGATCGAACTGCAGTGAAATCTGTAAGGCATTTTCTTAATTAGTGGTTGATGCGGGAGGGCTTAGCCCATTGTGGATGGGGCCACCCCTGGGTCTGTAAGAAAGCAGTCTGGGCAAGCTATAAGGAGCAAGCCAATAAACAGCACTCCCCCATGGCCTCTGCATTAGCTTCTGCTTCCAGGTTCCTGTCCTTCTTGAATTCTTGTCCTGACTTCCTTCAGTGATGGGCTATATAATATAGAAGGTATAAGCCAAATAAACCCTTTCCTCCCCAAGTTGCTTTGGTCATGGTGTTTTCATCACAGCCATAGAAACCCTGACTTAGCTAAGGGCCTTCTTGGACAATAGGGCTCTTTCTATCCCCTTGTCTCCATGGAACAACTGTCTTTGTTAGGCATTCCCTGCTTTGCAGCCTTTATATTCTGGGGCCCCAAACTGTAACCATGAAAGAGCCACCACCTGGTATAGCATTCATCCTGTGCCATGTGCCCTGGCACATAGCTTTAGCTTCGCAGCTGCCTGCTAGATAGCTGTTAATCTCTTTTTTATAGATTGCAGGAGGAAAAGTAAAAGGGCCCTGTTTGGATTACCAGAGAGATAGTTGTGGCATATGCTAGGGAGCCTCAGTTTATACAAGCAAGGCACCAAGGCCTAGGGGGCTCATTTTGATTTCTATTCACATTTCCCTTGTTGGCACTGTATGATGATGCTGTACTTAGGAAGGTCAAAAATATATCCTGGTCAGAATATCACAATCTGAAGTAGTGCAAAAGCTAGATTTCTGTGTGGTGTCTAGAACTGCCCATTTTTGACTAAGAGCAGCTGTTCTGTCTCAGTGTTGGAATCACCTGGGGAGCTTTTAAGATCGCTGACATACATTCTGCTTCCCTTCTCCCAGCCTCAGGTGGGGCCCAGGCTTGTTATTGTAAAGTTCCCAAATGGGTTTCACTGAAACAACTGTGTGCGAGCCCCACTGGGTTAGAACCTTTAACAATGCAGTTGCTGCTGTTTTATGGTAGATGGTACAGAAATACATTGTTGCCTATAAAGTGAGTGAAAGATTAAGGCATTTCTTTGCTCCCCACCCATAAACCATTGTGATAGCAATCTTAACTTCCATAGAATTACCTAGTTTTGCCTTACTAGATGTACTTAGAACAAGAAATAAACGTACAGCCATCTCTCTCCTGAAGTCTTTCTAATTAAGGCAGCACATACATTCTCAGCTGAGGTAAAACTTTAGATATTGTCTCTTTACTGAACATAACTTCAAGTGCTACAGCATTTTAAAATGCATTGGGTGATGAATCCAATGTTGACTGCAAGCCAAATACTTTCCTCATATGCCAACGATTATGTAATCAAAGTGTAAAGTCACCATTTAAAGATTCTCTAATCTAGAACAGAATTTAAATTAAGAATTAAAAAAAATAGTAATTAGTGTTGGCGATGGTATCTCGTGGACCACTTTTTAGTTGATACAGCAAATACAACTATTTAAATGAAACGGAGGCATTTACTGCCCTCTGCCCTACAGAACAAGTGACAGAGACTTCAGGTTGGTCTCTGGATAATAAACTCTAGGTGTTGATTTCACTTTCAAAGTGAGATGCAACCCCGACATTTGACAGGATAAGAAATTAAATTTCCTCTCATTATTTTTCTTAGACACATAAACAGTAAGGAACTCTAATCAGTGTTTATTTAAATCCTGAGTGTTTCCAAAAGTCCTTTCTGTTCACCTCGACCTCTCCTGGCTGAGGAGATTGTTTCCTGTGTGGGCAGGCCCATGAGTTCGAGAGTAATGTCTCTAGTTAAGAAGCTGGTGCCTGACAGATGTTTCTAAAATGGGTGACCTTGCAAGAGTAGCATGTGGATGGCAATGGAGTTTCTCCTCCCACCCCCAGCAGACTGGAGCCTGTATGGCCAAGTTTACACCTAACAAGGGCCCAGATGCTCTCTGGCTGATTGATGTTGTGTTTGTTACATAACATCCTGACATCCTATTAAGACTAATTGTAAAACAAAGTCCGAGCTCCTTGACAGTAATGGCCAGAGGAAAGATGTAGCTTTTTAGTTGGCTCTTCTGGATTGAACATGAGACTTAATTTGGCCTTTAGTTGACTTTACTCTAAACTTTTTGTATTTAAAGTTGAGCCAAGCAAGCAGCGTTGAACTAAGATTTAATACTAAGTAGCTGACATCCATACTGAGTTCAAAGATAACATGGGTTACTTCATGTAACTGCTTACCCATCATTTTTCAGTGCATCCTGGATGGTGTTGGGTGTTCAAATTAACTTTGGGAGCTGGGGAAATGTCCCAGCCCGTAGCATTGCTTGCTGAGTAAGCATGAGGACCTGAGTTTGATCCCCAGACTCCAGGTCAATAAGATGGACCTGGTGATGCATGCCTCTAGTCCCAGCATAGGGAAAGCAGAGACAGGAGAACCCTTGGGGGTTCTCTGAACAGTCAGGCTAGGCTAACTGGTGAATTTCAGGTCAATATCAGACTCTGTCTCAAAATCAAGGTGGACAGAAGCTAAGGAATGACAGCCAAAGTCATTCTTTGATTGCTATACTTTATGTGCACACATATGCATACTCATGCATGTACAGTTGAACACACACATACACACACATACACACACACACACACACACACACATATTCATTCATACACATGAAAGCCCTACTGGAAATATTAAATGCATGCCATTAGTCCGCTGAGTTAGTGTATTCATAATATTTTTAAAGGATCCTTATGGATCTTGTTCTCAAAAAAGAAAAAGGACAGTGTTACTGTAGGAGATGTGGAGATGGTTCAGTTGGTAAAGTACAAACATCAGTACATTTGACCCCAGAATTCATGTGAAAAATCAAGCTGGGCATAGTGATGCACACTTGTAATCCCAGCTCTATAGAGGCAGATACTGGGTCTCTGGATCCAGATCACCTAGTTGCTAAGTTCCAGGCCAGTGAGAGACCTTGCCTTCACATGCATATACACTGCCTACACACACACATACACACACACACACACGTTTCCTACACTAATGCACACACAATATTCCTCTGGGCTGTTCTCACCTTAGCATTTTTTTAAAATTAAATTTATATGTAATTACAAGGAAGTGTCCACAGTGATGATCAGGAATTTTAACTTTTCTGGAGTAAAGAAAAGGAAAATCAAAGAAAGAATTTCCTAGACATCATCTTCATGAGTCAGGGTTTTCGCAATGTGAAGCTTATTAGTTTCAATTTTTCTCTTGCAAAGATAAGAATCATTCCTGTGTTTGCTCACAAATGCTGCATTTGCTCACCCTTTCTAACTTATGGCCCAGCCCCTATGCTGCAGGGAACATTGGATTTGCTTTAGTAGGATCAGTCTGAGTGTGTCTCTACATCGAATAGCCAGATTGAATTGGCAGCAGACTTTCATTACAAATCCTTCCTCCTGCCTTCCAGTTTGAATTGGAAATATCAATTCCAGCCACTCATATGCCATCTCGTGTTTGATTGGTCCCATAAAACCGGAGTGTGCGGAAGAGTAAGTCCTCATGTGGGCTGTTCATCCAAACAGCCCAGTCCTGTGTTACACTTGAGGATGTCAGAAGATTTTCTTAAAGTGATATTTATTGTATTTGTCTTTTTTGTTTTGTTTTGTTTTATTGGAGTCGGGAATTTAGGGGAAAACAAATATGTCCTCCCTCCCTGCTCCTACCCCCAAACACCTATCATAAAATTCATAAATACTGCCTCACTTTCTGCACAGGAATCCTTTATCTTGAACAGGCATCCTTCCTTTCTATAGAATTTTAGTAAGATTTGATGTATTGTATTCTCTTTTAGTCCAGAGTAAAGATAGCCATTTAAAGGTGGGTAGATGGGATAGAGACAAATAGTAGGTCATCCTATTAACATATATTTAGCCTGGAGATAAATAGTTCCAAGTGGAGAAAACCAACTTTGAAGGGTTTCAAGGTCACATAAAAATACTAATTTTTTGAAAAATAGTTATGCATGTCATTTTCCTATAAATTAGCTCCGCATATGTGCAGAGACCATGATGTTGTTTGTGTAAACCCTGGTGGAACAGCTGAGTCAAGTTCTAGCATCCCCACCGCCTCAGGATCTCAGTATCTGTCTACTCCATGTGCTTCATGCATGCACTCTTTGACCATCATCCCTTTATCCTTCAAGGATTGTATCTGTAGCCTGTTAAAGAAGACAGAGGCTATGTTGGGGGAATCCCCAGGACGACTATCCTTTTACCATTGTGTTTAAATTGGGAATGTCTTCATAGTCCAGCTGTTTGAGTCACCTCCCACTTCATGGATTATGCTTGAATATTTTGAGTTTATTTCATAAAACTTGCTTGATAAACATCACCTACAGTGAAGCGACATTGGGTCTTCTCTAACTGTGGCATACTTCTTGTTCTTCTGGTTTTGTGTGTTTCTGTTTGTCTGCAGCTTGGACCACCCACATGACTTCTATGCCATTACTTCTGTTCTTGTATTTGAAGGTGATGGCGGCAGTATACCTGTTTGTGTTTGTGTGTGCATGTGCACGTACACATTGGAGGCTGGAAGTCAATGTTGAGTGTCTTCAATCATCTTCCACCTTAGTTTTGAGACAGCGTCTTTCACTGAACATGAAGCTAACCAATTTTGACAGACTAGGGGGTCAGCAAATCTTAGCAATCCTCCTGTCTCTGCCTCCTCAGCATTAGAATTATAGGTGCATGCTACTACATGTAGCTTTTTATGTGCATGCTAGAGGTCTGAATTAAGGCTCTCATATTGGCACAGCGAACACTATACTGAATAGACCATCTCCCCAGCCCTCAAGCCACTACTTGTTATGAGTTCCTGGCTGGCATTGCCCTTCCCGCCTCCAAGGCAGAGCCTAGCATCAACTCTGTCTTCTGTCTTGTGCCCTCTGTCTCTGGATGTGCCATGCTTTCACTCATTGCTGCTCTGGATAATGATGGACACCTCTCTTGGTGTCTGATGATTAAAATGGTCCTTGTCTGCTCAGTTCTGTTCATAACATGCATACCCCCATGGGTCATACATTGTCACAGGTCCTCAGAACTGTCAACTCAATGAAGTCTACTTCTTATTGTTTTCTTTGTGACCCTCAATGGTTTTCAAACAGTAATAACCTTTATAGGATTGCCCTTTTAAAAATAAGCATGTTGATGTTATGTGTCCCACCATCACAAGTTACTCCACCATGGAGTTCCTGTATCTTTTCAGTGTTTGCTCCCTGTGTGGGCTTCCCCATACATGCACTACAGAGGAAGGACAGATCTGCCCCTGGCCTGCTTTGCCTGGGTACTCGTGTACAGTGTTCAAGCTAAAGATAATGTACCACTATCTCTGGAGTTAGTATCGAATTCTAGCCTAGATCTGCTTATCTACACTTTTCAAAAATTCACCTCACCAATTACAGAATAATTTTATATATAACCGGAACATATTTGTCAGATTTTCTCAGTGCTCTGTCACTGTAAAATCAAATAAGAACCTGAAAGTAAAATAAAGTTGTGTGATAAGCCTTTCCCTGAAGAGAGCTGGCATAGCCAGTGCTTAGGAACATTTGAAGTAGACACCTCACAACCTCCTGTGGCCTCCATGTGCTGATATTTGTATGTGCATGCACCTTGACATACTTGCATGAATACCCATACACATTTAAGTATTACACACCAGACACATGCAAACATCTTTACCACTTACTAAAGAGGAAGGCGAATTTGCATATCAGTGAGATGAACATATCTTTTTTTATATAAAGTGTTAAATCTTGGCTGAACTTTTGATACTGCAGGATATGGAGCAACTATAATGTTTTTCTGAGTTGGTAGATATTTTTATTTTCAACAATAATCAATGTTGAGAATGTTGCTTTGCGTAAATACAAAGCACAAAATAGCAGGATTATGTTTATTGCTGTTTTAAAAATTGTTAGTGGTGGGGACTGGAGAGAAAGTTCAATGGTTAAGAACCCATTCTGGTCTAATAGTGACTTCTTGTAACTCCAGCTTCAGGGACTCCTTAGCCACCTGAACACTACCCCTGATAATTAAAAATAGAAAATAAATCCTTTTTTAAATGTTGGCTATTATACTCTAATCACAAGCAAAATCCATTCAGTAATTTTTTTAATGAAACCCATGTAAGCAGTTCAAATAGCAGATTTTTTTTTTTTAAATTGGGCATTCTAACACAATTCAACTCAGACACTGATGTGCTGAGGATGATAGGAAAATATTATAAATGTCTTTGTTTTCTGTGGCTCACTATTTGCCTGTGAGAGCAGAAACTTTGTGTGCACAGTAAAAATACTGCAGTTCAGCAACAGTGGTTGCTGACTGAGCTGAGGTGTTTAGGCAGCACTTACTGGGTGTGTAACATGATGGGATGGTGAAAACTGTACATGTGTATTCAGGACCAGTGCTGTAAGGACTGTGCACTACCCAGAGGATCATTGCTGGAATCATCTTGGATTCACTGTGCATTGGTTTTGAGTTCAATGCTGGTCATTGTGTGTTCACAAACTTTTTTTCACTGTGGACATATCAATTATACAACTTCGTGTGAGGCAGGACCACAGCTTAAGTGGCTGGAGCTGCAAGAGGTATCCCTTTTCACAGCTTTGGATGTCAAGCTCCATTTTACTTTAGCCCTATGGAGAGAGCTGTCTGTATTTCATCTTGCTGTTTCCTAATTGTAAATTATAAGGTAAATCATGCTGTTTTGCATGAACAAAGGAATTAATTAGGATGGGATGTATATGAAAGAACCTTCTAACAGTCAGGATTTAGGTCAAGTATAATCTGTTGGTTGACACCAAAATTTACAATGAGTTTTCACATCAAATTTCTGTTTTACATAGAACATCTCTATTCTGCACGCTTTACTTTTCAACAGGGCTTCATTTGTTATGTTCTGAAAGCATACAGAATGGACCATTGGTTAATCCATTTAGTTTAGTGAAGGTATACAAATTCAAGCTAAATCTGCCTAATTTCTACTCCAGGCTTGAAGATGAAATCCTTTACCTCCCACAGCTAGGTTAGTAGTGCATGCAGCTGCCTCCTCACAGGTCACCTGATTCAGTGTGGCTGTGAAGCAGGTAAACAGTCCCCAGTCCTCTTTTTGTGCCTCTCACATTCCCAGTACAGACTAATTAAACCATTCTTACCAATGGTCACATCACTTTTCCAATGAAAACATTGTTCATAGCAAGCCTGTGACAGCTACAATGCTTCTAGGCAAGAAGACTTGTTAAAGACAGTGCTGATTTGTGAAGGCTTCATTTTTACCTATCACTGAACTACAGAGAGACTCAGGAAAATGTTCCTGCAAGGATGTGCACCCCAACACCATGGTAGTGGTTGCATGTTTTTAAATTGGTTTGTCCTGAAGGTGGGTCTCCCCACGGTAGGACATAGAGTGTGCAAGGGGAACTGATACTTGTAGATTTGTGAGATAAGCACAGTACCTGTGACAAATGTCAGAGTACCTGCTCTCTTTCACATCTCCTTGTTTTTCGATAGATGATGTTTATCGCTTTCTGTAGCTCTCTGCTGCTGACATCATTGCACCTTTATTATGAGGGTTCTGTGGCTTTCCAGTCATTGCCATTCTGGAGTGGCTTTCCAAAGCAGCAGGAGTGAAACGCTTTTGCAGATTGCAATGTAATACCATATATGATCTTGTCTCAACCTGTAACACACACCTCCTTACAGAAATAACATTTAATTATGGTAATATCCTCCCTGATAGCAGACACAGCATGCTGCCTGTTAAGATTATTTTGTTTGTAGTAAAATGGACCAAAAGTGGTTTAAAGATGAAGGAATAAAATCATATACCCAAGTAAACCCTTTAGTAATGCTTTTAGTAAATGCTTTTAAGGATGTGGACAGCTTTGGAGTCCATTTCCATTCTTTCTTCCTGAAATAAAAAAAAAAATACAAACAATAACTTGACAGGCACACACTGTCACCCGCTGTAACTCTATCTAATCCCCTAGCTCCACATCTCAATCCCAAATGAACTTTTCAGATATGTGGGTGACTAGGTTACAGGGTTCCTGCATGTGACACTTTTTCCAGAGTCTCCCAATGACAGATGCAGTGACCTTATCACGCGGACAACTCTATCCATGCTGACAGTTCAGCATCTGGCTAGTATTGATTGTAATTGATTTAAGGAAACTAGCCATCCAAAAGTTGGTCATCTAAACCAGTGGGTTGACTTGGTTGGCATGTAGTTTGAAGTCGACCTTAGTCATATAACTAGTTTGGAATTTGTTTGTAAGACTCAGCCTAATTTCTTATCTGTGTAGGCTTTGGGGTGAAAAACGCATGGCCTGCCTTATAAAACATAATTTTTAAAATGAGGACTATTCTATTCTCTAATGACATAATTCTTTAGAGATGAAGGATTTATAATGTACAAATATGTAGTCATAGATTTGTGTCTCCTAGTATTTGAAAACTTGGCTGTTTTCTTTCTCCCCTAGCCTTCTAGAAATGTGTGTGTGCCCATGTGTGTGTGTGGAAGTCAGAGGCCAGTATCTCATGGTGTTTCTCAGGATGTCACCCACTGTGTTAAGACAGGATCTTTTACTTTGTCTAGAATGCACTAGCAATCCAGAATCTTCCTGCCTCTGCCTCTCATGGCTAGGATTCTAAGCACACAGCAATACCCTTGAATTTTTATGTTTTGAGGATCAACCCTTAGTGCTCTTGGTTGCACAGTGAGCGCTTTACTAACTGAGCTGTCTTCTCAGCCTCTCTCTACAATTGGGCTTTTCCCAGCCTTCTTGAGATGAGGTCTCTCGTCTTGAACTGAGCAAAATGGTGCCTGCTGCATCACAATACTGGAAGACTGACTGAAACAGCGCAGTTTGTGTCTAACACAGTGCTTGGGCTTGTGTGCGGCAATGGGGGCTCATCTCCCTCTTGGTTACTGCTACAAACCGGTAGCTGCTGGGGATTACTACCCTTCCCTTCTTGAGCTGTTTACATTGGTTGGCCCCTAAAATCCTCCTCTCACCTGAAAACCTGTGGTTATCTCCCACCAGCTCTCTCCCTAGCACCTCTCTGAAAAGCCCTTCTTTTCCTGAGCATTGTAGGTTAGGAAACCTAGCAGCCATAGGGGCAGCCACACATCCAGTGTGGAATTAATACCATTGATCTAGAGCCAACTTTTATTGGTTAATTGATAAGAATTAGGTGGAAGTCTAAAGTTTAATTAAAATTTTAATGTTCTGTTCTGTGTTTTTGAATCTGATATTGCACATTGTACAAAAGCAAAATTTTCTGTGGAGTATTCCTTTTTTACAACTTTTTGTTATGAGATAGCCAGGGTTCAACCTATTTCAGCATTAAATCGTTTCTTGACGATGGGTGTCTAGATTGATGTATTGATTTAATCCAACAGTTAACAGTCATTCATGCTACATTAGCATGCACAAATGCTTTTTTAGATATGAGCTTGTTTACTGAAATGATTTGTCAACAGCTGTTCCTTGATGATTTAGTTGTTTTTGGCTATTTGTTGTTTTGCTTTCACGTTTTCAAACTGTACAATGGATGGAATGTAGAGAAGAGTGCATAAAGCACACTACAGTGTGAAGTTCAGGAACAGATTGTACCAGGTGCAACTTTACCCTTTGGGGAAAGCCCACCTGTGCCTCTCTCCACCCTTCATCCCCCTTCACCCCAGAGGGGAGCACAGGATACCTCCTTGCTTTCTTACAGGTTTTGCAACAGTGTTATCTGTATAGCACAATTTATGATTGTTTTGGAAAACAAAAAGAAAATTAAAATTGGAGTAATTTGTAACTATCTTTGTAAGGTGAGGCCTGGGTTGCTACTGTAGGAGAAATTGGACTTGCATCATGGCTTGGCTCCTTTCTGCCTGGAGTTTAATAAAGACCTGTGTGGGAAGTTGGGTAAGATCTTGAATGAGTTCTGGAAAGAACAGGGCAAATGTAGGCAGAACATGTGTCATGAACACCTTTCAAATGGATAAGCACTTCTCTCTTTTCTCTGTAAGTTCCTGTGCCACTTGCAACAGTATGGGTGATGGCGATGTCTTCAGTTGAAAAGGCATCAAGGTGGAGCTGGGAGTTGGCAGTGGTGGCACATAACCCAGACTGCGTTCAGAGGCAGAGGGAGGAAGATTGCAAGGAGACTGAGCTATTATAGCAATCCTAGGCCAGCCAAGGCTAGGCAGTGAGACACCATGTTTCAACAAAACAAAACAAAATAGGACGGGGAGTGTGTATAGGAATTGATGTTTACAGGAACTGCATGGAACTTGTGAACTGGTTGGTGGCTGGGACAACTGAGTACAGTCTGTGCTAGCCTCCTTGTGTGTGTCTTCATGATAAGAGGTGATTAAAATATCCAGAGAGGAGGGATCTTTATGTGACAGTTCCCAAAGCATCAGTCTCCTGAGTCACATGGCTAGAATTTAGGGTGTTTCTTTCATGTGTGATATATAGCTCTGATCCTAGAAGTTCCCTTCACCATGTTCATGTTCTGTTCCTTGTATACACCAGGTCTCAGTTCTTCTGCCCAGTTTTCCTCCTTCCTAGATTATTTTGTTGTATGGGTAACATGTCACGAGGTATCTGCTTAAATAAAACTGTTCAGAAAATGCAGTGTTTTTTGTAGATGTTATACATAGTATCCATAAATGTAGGCATTTCTACCCTTATTCTCAAATTGACTAGAGAATTCCTAGGAAATATTGGCTTCCCTAATTTGAAGATACTTTGTCATCCTCTTCTACGACCTCTGTTCAGTGGTTAAAAGCTGTTCTTATTTTTTATATGATCTTGTAGTTTTCTTTGGCTTATCAGAATTTCTTTTTCCCAAATGTTGTGAGATGGTTCAGTGATAGGCATTGGTCTGGTGTGTCATTTGAATGTCCAAATTCGTTTTCTGCAGTATTTGAAAGGTTCCTAGAATCATTGTTAGTGATTTTCTCTATTCATGACAATGGTCTGTTTCCTTCTGAGATTCCCATTGTGTGTGTGTATGTGTGTGTGTGTTTCTTCTGAACTAGACACCTGTTTCTTAGCCCCTCCTCCCTTTAAAAACTTTTTGGTTATTTGGCCTTTTGCTCAACTTTTTTTGTACAATCATTTCATTTATTTCTCATAAGTTTCTTCCCCTTCAACATCAAGTTAATTTTTAAGAGTTCTTAATGTTTTGGTAACATTTTGTTCTATTGTGTACGCAACTCATTTTTTTTCACATCATTGAAAAATTTAATGGTGTATTTAAAATATTTGTCTTCAATGTACAGTCTTCTCTCTCCCTGTTACTTTTAATTAATGCTTTTATTCACAACTTCTTTGTAGAGGTGTGTATGCTTTAATGACTGTTTAGATGCAGAGCTGCAGTCTAAAGAGCTGATTTAAAGTCTGATGAGTGGGTAGGGCATGATAACTTTGAGTGCATGGCTGAATTACCTTGAGAACTCCCTGGCAAATAGCTGGTGGTTGTATCCTTATGGATTGCCTCCAGGATGTCTCCCTAGATGATAGGACACCCTAGAGAAGACTCCTTCATCTCTGGCTTGGCTAGCACACCTGGTCACACCTTTCCTTTTCTCTCATCTGCCACAGCCAATGTGCTGAGGATTAGGCAATCAGGAAACATCCTGATTGGGAACAATTAGGTTCTGGGTGATAGCCTAAGAGACAAGCTTGTGCACAAAATGCTTTAATGTGTGGAATTTTTGGCATCTGTTTTGGTGACCCAGAAATGTGGTTTTTATTTTGTGTTCCTGGTTGTAATCTGTTCCATGTGTTACTGCAACAGAATAGTGAGCAGCAGAGGTATCAGTGCAGGCTGTCTGGGAGGCATTTGTTTTTCTGAGCTATTCCAGTAGATCCATAGGTGTGCTTTTCTAGTTGATTAGTTCTTTAACTTGTCCTGTGATTCTTCTGGCTGCTGAAGTAAATAGTCTTGATCCATTTTTCCCTCCCCTCCCCTCCCCTCCCCTCCCCTCCCCTCCCGTCCCCTCCCCTATCTCCTTCCTTTCTTCTCTCTCTCTTTCTTCTTCTTCCTCCTCCTTTATCTCCTCCTTCTTGTCCTCCTCCTCCTCCTCTTCTTCGTTCAATAGGGTCTTACACTCTAGCCCAGGCTGGCTTCAAACTCCTAGTCATCCTTCTGCCTCAGGATCCTGAATGCTGGAATTATAGACACAAGCCATCATCATTTCAGGCTCCTTTTCTTCATGTTGAAATAGCAGCAGTCATTTGAGCTTTGCCGTTATAGAGAACTATTCATATGCTATCAAAAGTAACAGAAGACAGCTAGATAAATACTTCTTGTTTTGCACGCTCTCCAAGATTCACACTAGTTTCTGTTGGTGTGTGGACATCAAAGTATTTTGAAGCCACTATATTATTACCTTTATTCCCACATATTGTTTTACCTTCATAGATCTGAGATGTTTATTCTATGCAACTTTTTATGTTTACTTTCACAGAAATTCCGTGCTCCACAAACTCATTACCATTTGGTCTCTGTTACTAATGGTGCTCATCTTATAATTGGGGTTTAATTAGTGACTACTATTAAAAAAGCTCTGTGGTAACAATTCAGGTCTGAAGAGGTCATGAATTGGGGATTGCTTTAGAGCTTTGACATTCATTGTGTTAGTAAAGTCAGTCTCACTTCTGCAACATCTTTCAAAAGATGATTTAATTTTAATAGCACTTTGATTAAATGTAAAATTTGGGTTTATGTACAGTTTTGAGCTATCTATTTTTGTAAGTATGCGCCTATGTTTCTGACAAATGAAAGGGCCCTTGTTAGGAACAGCTCAGCTTTTAAGTCTTTGAATGACCTTGCAGCAACTGTTCACTTCTTCCTCAGCATACTTTTCTGCCCGTGAAACTCAAAGATGTTCATCCTGATTCGGTCAAGTCAGCCTGATATAGCGAGGCTTAATGAAGTGTTTGTAAAATGTTTTGTTCTTCCTCCAGTTGAAATTACCTAAATAGATGGTGGGATAATTAATATCAAACACTATATTCAGCAGAGTTGACTACATAATGGTGCCATTGTTACATCTAATACTTTGGATTTCTTTTAATTAAAATTACATGAAATATTGGTATGCTTGATGCAATCTTGTCCTCCTCTGCAAATGGCAAGTGTGTATTAACACAAAATATTTAAATTTCATGTAATTACAATGTTCTTAAAAATTTATCAGCCCCAGGGAAAAAGAGGGAGTAAGAAAATATCCATTATGACACAAGGGTTGTGGCAGAATTGTTTGGAAGAATTGGATTATTTGGTTTACAACATTCCTAATATTTCAAAAATGAGTCATTTCAGTCAGCAGTAATGACTGGATCCTGTCAAGCCCAGTGAGCAACAGTAACCATCCACAAATTTAACTAGGAAACTAAGTACATTAACAGTGATGTTCAGAGAGAGACATCTGTTGTAATAAAATTCAAACCACACAAGAGTCATACACAGAAGATCACAAAATATTGTAGAAGTAGTAAGTGGGCATCTAAGCACATGGAAAGACACAGCATGGTTGTGTATTAAAAGACATTATTGGTCAAACGCACTAGTTTACATGTTAAACGTAATTCATATAAAACTTCTAGCTGGTTTTGCTGCAGGATTTGACAAGCCGGTTTTATTGCTCATGTAGCCACCCTAGGGATCCCTGCCCGCCCCCAAAATACATAAGCAAGCAAATAAAAGCAACCTTGAATGATTTGGGGAGAGCTCAAAATTGGAGGGCTGGAACTCCGTGGTTTCAAACTCATGTCTGAGTGGCAACTCCCAGGCCACCCTGCTGATGCTGTAAAGGAAGGCAAGGAGCAGTGGGGTAGGAAGCAGCCTTCCTACTTCACACTTGCAGCCAGCTGGTCCTCCAAAGCAGTAAGGTGAGGTAGGAAAGGCATAGTGTTCAATATGTTCATGCTGCACAAATGAATATGCATAGGTCCAGGCAGTTTGGACCCCAGCTCTCAACCAACACACAAAAATGAACTCAGAATGCACTGTACTTAAAATTAACACTCTTGCAGAAAAACATTGGTGTGTAACTTTGGAACATGGGTTAAGCAAAACCAATCTGTGTGTGTGTGTGTGTGTGTGTGTGTGTGAGAGAGAGAGAGAGAGAGAGAGAGAGAGAGAGAGAGAGAGAGAGAGAGAGCGCTTTCATATGTTCATGAACAAGCATTTCTAAAGAATGCTATAAACCTTCAAAATAGTTGGAATAAAGACACCATGTGACCTGGAAGTTCTATCCATGTACAAATTGGTTCACAAATGTCCTAGCAACATTTCCATCAAAATATAAGATTATTGCTAGGGATGTAAACCAATGATAGAGCACTAGGCTTGTGTGCTTGGAGCCCTGTGTTCCACTCTCAGCAGTGGAAAAATGTTTCTGAAAAAAAAAATAGCATTAGACCAATCGTGTGGTGATGAGTGAACAAACTAAATAGAGCATAGTCAGTACTCGAATATTATATGGCAGCAATAATGAACAAAACCCTGTTATGTATTGTAACTTGAAAGAGCCTTGGAAACATGCTTAGTTGAAGAAGACAGACACAGGCCCACAGAGTCATGATTCCATATCTATAAAAGGTCCAGAGCTGACAGCTGTAGGTAATGGGAAAGCTGAGCAAACTGTGAGAAAAAAGAGAAGACCAGGAGCTGCGGGAGCAGCTGGAATTAGTGGTCCTGCTAGTGCACATGTGTTGTTGGTTGTTTTATTACTCTTTACTCTTAGGGGGGCCCGACACTCAGCTCCCAAGTAAATATACACAGAGACTTATCATTACTTAATAATAATGCCCAACCTTAGCTTGGCTTATTTCTAGCCAGCTTTTTTAAAATTTAAGTTATCCCGTCTATCTTTTGCCTCTGAGATTTTATTTTTCTATATACCTTTCTTCTTACTCCATGGCTTGCTGTGTAGTGGGTGGCTGGTCCCTGGAGTCCTCTTCTCCTCCTTTTCTCACTCCTTGATCATCTCTCTTTTTCTCCTTCTGTTTCTCTCTCTTTGCCAGACCCACCTATCCTTTCTCCTGCCTCGCTATTGGCCGTTCAGCTCTTTATTAGATCATCGGGTGTTTTAGAAAACACAGCTTCACAGAGTTAAACAAATACAACATAAAAGAATGCAACACATCTTTGCATCATTAAACAAAATATTCCACAGCATAAACGAATGTAACACATCTTAAAAAAAATACTCTACAACACACACGAAATCCTTGGCGCAGAGATGAAATTTTCCAAAATTAGGTGGTGATTATGTGCAGTTTAAATGGATAAATAATGTGTCACATAACATCACAAGCTGTTTTTTTTTTAAGTCCTAGCTATTTCATAATAGGAAAGTTGAAACCAGAATTCTTCAGGTGTGCATCGTAATCCTCTGTGTGTGTCTTGGGTCTACGCTGGGTGCTGGGTCCAGGTGCCCCAAGGTCTACTTCAGCCTCTAAATGCTTGTAGAACCACACAGGATTTTGCTTGGGAATGGATTACACTGCTTGTATAAACAAAATAATGGGAAAAAAGATACTCAAAGCATGACCTGCCATGAAGGAAATGGGCTTATATCATAAAAACATTTTTGAGAAAGTCCAGGTTATCCATCCAGCACCTCCTATTTGCCTTGAATTTTTCTAGGCAGTCAGAATACAATAAGAAGCAGAATAAAATTTTCCTCATTAGGCTTTTTTTTTTTTGTCCCTTTTGAACTTTTGTTTAAAAGATGGGAAGTCACTGAACAAATGAAATACATAAGATGCAGGGCTGCTGTTATTCAGTTATATTTGCTGAGCCACATGTGGTGGTGCAAGACTTTAATCCCAGCACTCAGGAGGCAGAGGCAGGTGGATCTCTGTGAACTGAAAACCAGCCTGATCTACAGAGCGAGTTCTAGGCCAGCCAAGGCTATAGAGTGAGACTTTGTCTAATAAAATAAAAATGTAAAATAAAATACAGGCATGTTATATTTTAATTTTTACTCTCCCTCCCTCTTTTCCTCTCTTCCTTCCTCCCCCTCTCCCTCCCTCCCTTCCTAGGACTGGTGGAATGCAGTACTCAGACATATCATTCTACCACTGAGCCACACTCCCACCGCATTACTCCATTCTTAACCCACTCCCTTCCTCCTGTCATCCCACAGTTTCCTCAGCCATATTTCACTGGTGGCTTCCCCCTCACTTCCATCAGTGGACGTGACTGAGTCTCCTCCCTTGACCCCTGGTAACAGCTGCTATGTTTACACTAGTTTGGTTTCTGTTGCTGCAGTAAACACCAGGGCCAGACCAAAAGCAACTGGCACAAAGGGAGGAAAGTGTTTACTTCACCTTACATCTTCTTACCTTCCACTGAAGGGGAGTCAGGGCGGGAACTCAAGGCAGGAACCTGGAAGCAGGAAATCAAGCAGAGACCACCCACGAGGAGCACTGCTGACTGGATTACTCTCCTTGGCTTGCCCAGCCTGCTTTCTTATACATCCCAGGACCACCTGCCCAGAGGTGGCACTGCCCACAGTAGGCTCTGCCCTCCTGCATCAGTCACGAATTAAGAAAATGCCCCAGACTTGCCTATAGGCCAATCTGAGACAAGCATTTTCCCAGTTGAGAGTCCCCCTTTCCAGATGACCCTTGCTTGTGTTGTGGTGACAAAAACTAACTGACACAGTGCTCCCGAAAGCCCCCTTTTCTCTGTTGGTGCTGTACATTGTCTTTCTCTTTTCTCCTCTTGCCAGGGTTGTTGAGTGTGTGGAGTTTTTATTCTCTGACTAGACATCTGCCGACTGAAGATTCTTGGTGGTCATCTTTTCTAATTCTACACAATGTACTTGAGCCATCTTAAATAGGTCCCCATCATCAGAGAGCTGACCTTGACCCCCATTCCTCCCCTCCCTTCCCCAGTCCTGTTTTTTGGTTTTTTTTGTTTGTTTGTTTGTTTGTTTTTCTTGTAGCTATGTTCTGTTTCTAATCTGAGACTGAGGTGGCTGGCTGGCTGTTGATTTTCCTATCCCCAGGCATATGCACTTGGTCTGGCCCGAGTTGAACTAATCATGACTGTTATTTCTCAAATTATTCTTTGGCTTGCGACTTAGGTATCCAGTTCTGAAAAACCTTCCTGTTTCTTGAAGACGCTCTGTCCTTTTCTGACCTAACACTTGAAGTCCTCGTTTTGAAGTTGTCTTCTGGCACATTGGCACAGGCTCCAAGCCAGTTGGTTTCTCTCTCCTGGTTTATTCTTCCTAGATGGTATCAAAAGCAATGTTCAAGAAGGGTTTATGGGTGACAAAGGAGTGGGTGGGTTGATTGTAAAGGAATATTTCTTTCACTGAATGTAGCATGGATTTTATTGTTCTGATTTTTTAAAAAAATGCTGTTATTCTTATGTGTAGGGGTGTTTGCCTATATGTTAGTCTGTGTACCACATGTGTGCCTAGTGCCCTCAGAGACTAGAAGAGAATGCCAGATCATCCGGAACTGGAGTTAGTTGTGACTGGTTTGGGAGTGGCCGTATGGGTGCTGGGACTTGAAAGTGGGGCTTCTAGAAGAGCAGCCAGTGCCCTAATGGCTGAGTCATCTCTCCAGTGCCCTCCAGTTTTGTGTATTGGGTTTCATGTAGCCTAGGCTGGTCTCAAACTTGCTATTTTACTTATTTTTACGGCTGAATAAAATTCTCTCTCTCTCTCTCTCTCTCTCTCTCTCTCTCTCTCTCTCTCTCTCTCTGTGTGTGTGTATGTGTGTGTGTGTGTGTGTGTGTGTGTGCGTGCGCGTGCGCGCATGACATTTTCTTTAACCATTCGTTTGGGTATCTAGGCTGACTCTGTAGCTTGGCTGCTGTGAATAATGGTGCAGTCAACAGGAATGTTCTTTTGTCTCTGTGGTATATATACTAGCTTCAACTGCCTTGGCTGTATATCCAGTGTGGGATGACTGGGTCATAATGCAGTTCAGTTTATGGTGTTTTGTCAACTCCATACTGCTTTACATATTAGTTACTCTAGTTCACATTCCCACCTGCATTGTATAAGGATTCCTTTTCACCCCGTATCCTCACTGTCATTGGTTGTCATTTAACAATTTTTTAAAAACCTGGGTCTTATTCCAGACTAATTAAATCAGGATCTCTGGTGCATAGGGACGAGCATTTCAAAGCTCCCAGGGTGGCGCCTGGGTACAACTATGGTTGACAAGCTCTGCTGTAGAGCTGAGAGGGCCACTCAGTTATTATGCTGTTCCTCCAAGTTCTCCTAAGAGACATCCCCCATCAGAAGTAGATGTCACATGTTTCCAAAGGCTTAGACAATTTTACTGCAGCTTTAATTCCGTGATGCAACCTTGAGTGTTGCTAGTCCCATAAGGAGAGGGAGTCTTGTTGCAACTGACTTGAAAAAAGCTCTGGACCACAGCAGGGTTGTTATTAGCAGGGGCTGGCCTCTTGAAGGTCGATTTTCACTGTACTTGCTGGCCCTGAAGTGTTTCATTTATGTCCTATGACATTATCTTAGGTGCTTACTCATATTCTGAATTTTGTATTGTCTTAATAGCTAGCATGGCAAATGACAGATGAGACAAGGAGAGACTGGTTTTGGAGAAGGAATTATTTATTTTTTCCTCAAGGCATTCAATACCTTCTGGTGTTTCTAGTGGGCAAAGTGTTCTCTTATGGGTGCTTCTATGTAGTGGGCTTTAACTGTCGTTGCATTTTTATTGAATTCTTTTTACTTTGAGAATTTCATGCACCAGTATTGTACTTAGGTAAATTCCACCCTTCCCTGTTTAACCTCTAGCTCCTCCTGCCCCTTCCCCACTCCCCCTCAAATGGCCTCTTCTTCTGTAACTGCTCCATTTTGTGTTGCTCCTATATACACGTGTTTATGGCTGCTCACTTGGGATTGGATATTCTCTCTACCTCAGCAGCCACTGGCTGCTTACAGTTCTCCATCTGTAGTTGGAAATTCTATCTATAGTTGTGAAAATTCCCCATCTACACTGGCATGATTGACAAGTGTGGTCATTATGCAGGTCTTGTTTAAGCAACCATGTTACTGATGTTTCATGGGAGTAGCATCCTTGTCATGTTTAGAAGACACTATCAGTGAGCAGCCTGCTCTGGCACTAACTTCTGGCTTCTCTTTTGTGATATTTCCTGGGATGGTGAGTTCTGGTAGGATTTGCATTGCATTTTCAAGTATTTTATTGAGAATTTTTGCATCTGTGTTTATCAAATATTGTCCACCCCCCAAAAAAATGTCTTTCCCTCCTTCCCTCCCTCCCTCCCTCTCTCTCTCTCTCTCTCTCTTCCTCCCTCCCTCCCTCCCTCTTTTCTTCTCTCTGGGTGGTTTGTTGTTTTCGATGTTTTTACCTTTGGCATTAAAATAATACTGGCTTCGTAGAAGGAGTTTGAAACTGTTCTGTTTTTTTCTTTTTGGAATAATTTGAGCTGTATTTGGTTGTAGTTCTTTGACAGTCTAGTCTAATTCTGCTGAGAATCCATCTAGACCAGGCTCACTTCAGACAAGCCTTCTTGTCCTCATTGAAAGTGCTTAGCGGTGGGTTCAAGAGGTCCAGAGTAGATGGTAAGCATAGCAAGTAAGCTAACACTATGCTGTATGGTGCTAAGCATAGTGGGGCAAAAAGCGGACACAGTGGCGGCATGTGGCTTGCACCTTACCCATGGTGTTGGAGAGATCTTCATGGAAATGGGGACCTTTGATATGAGAGAAGTGAGCACAGCACTGTCTCAAGAATAGGCATCTGGTGACCTCACAGACCCGTGGAGAGCATTCAGTCTGTGCTGTGGCCTCCAGCTGGAAATACACTGGTCATGGGTGAAGGGTGGGGCACATAGCCCTGGGACCTTTGTCAGGATCTGGGCTTCATGGTAAGATTTAATTAAAAAAACGCCATCAGAATAAGACGTGTAAAGGTGACTCCTGCTGCTTCCTGGAAGAGTGTGGAGAGATGCTGAGAGCACAGGGACTGGGCGGGAGTGGAGGTGAAGACAGGGACCAGTCACAGGGTGTGGACACTCCTGCAAGCAGGAGGCCGGGCAGGGCCTGTTGTGTGATACAGACCCAAGTCTCCAGTGCCTGGGACAGGCTGGGGTGCAGGCAGGGGTGGGGATGGGAGTGTCTAATGGTACAGCCTGCAGGATTCCATGGTAGATTGTAGATTGGGAGAGAGAGTCAGGGCTGACTCCCCTTTAGGCTCGTTTCCAGCTGAAGTCACCACAGGCTGCCTCTGTTAAGAAACTGATTTTTTGTAGTTTTCTCTTTGTTGAGCATAAACAACATAATCAGCACATTTAAAATATATACCATATATCTGTGCTTCTGCTTCTTTGTATATGCACAGCAGTAATATCTTTATGTATGTTGAGCTCTGAAATGTCACACTTGATGTCAGAGTTAAGCATCTGTTTCCTTTTGTTTTGGTGGCGGTGCTGGGGTTGGACCCCAGGGCCTCACACAGGCTAGCACGTGCTCTACCCCTGAGCCTCCTCCCCAGCCCAGCACTAAGAATTGGAAATGAAACGCTGGTTCAGAAATAACAGCAGTCCTTTGAAGTCTAAATTGTGTAAAGTGCAGCATGTAGATTATTAGGTCATCTTACTTTCGTCTTTTATATTAAAATATTCCTGTTTAATGAACATTTAACTACTTGGTAAAATTTGCTAATCAAATTGTCAGACTCTGTTAAATGGCTTGTCAAAATGTTTATTTAGCAGTTATTCCTGTCTGCTTAACGTGGTGGCTCTCTTTAACCCTCTAATCCGTTTTTATTTTTCCTGATAATTGTGTTAAGTGACAGGATTTGACAAGTAATTATTTTTTTAAATATTATGAAAATAAGCTCACTTTATAAAGTAAGTGAAACATAAGAAGCTTAAGGAAACAAACAACAAAAAATAAGTGTCAACCATGACTTACCATTTTGAGAAAACCTTTCTGTTTTAATGGACTTTATTATTTATTTTTAGAACTGTCACAGAGTCAAGGTAAAATTGAGGCAGGAGGTCCAAGGTCTCCTGTCTGCCCTCAGCCTCACACAGACACAGGAGAACTGTGTGCTATGGCCTCAGGCTGGAGATACACTGGTCATAGTGTAAAGGGGGGCACTCAAATAGCAGGGCTTTGGGCAGGAGCTCCGTTTTACAGTGTTTTTTGTTGATGGGTCTTTTGTTTGTTTTATTTTGTTTTTATAAAGCATCAGAATAAGGTGTTTAAAGGAGTCTCTTGCTGTTGTGTTGAAAAACATGGGTTGATGGCGATGGCTAGAGCCAGGGATCTTGGTTGCAGGTAGGTGTGAAAATAGGGAGCAGTCACATGATGGGACTATGGGTGAAAGCAAGAGGCCAGGATCTCCCTCTCTGTTCTTGTTATCCTTGCTGGAGTGAGCCTGCATCAATACATCATTATCAGCGAAAGCCCACACTCGGCTGGAATTCACTCTTACTGCTGTGGGCTCTGCAGCTTGGACAAACTTACCAGGTTGTTACACACCATTGTAGTATGAAATAAGGTAGTTTGCTGCCCTGAACATTCTCTGTGCTCCATTTGGTCGGCCTCCCTCCTCCCTTCTGGTGACTTTTCATAATGTCCATTCCTTCTGACTCCTTAGATCATCTATATGTCCTTGTATGGCAAAATTTCTTTTGCAGGTAGAAACTGAAGCCCAGGAAGATGGCAGAAATCTGTGCTAAAAGATACAAAAATTGGCACTGGGATGAGGACTCAGGATAGGGTTTACTGTGCAAGCTTGAGGACCGAAGTTTGCATCCTAGCACCCCCGAAAAAGCTGTGTATACTGACATACATCTCTCACAGGCAGGTCCTTGAAGTTTAGTGGCCAGTCTAGCCCAATCAGCCCAAGATTCAGAGAGAGGCTCTGCCTAAAAATATAAGATGGAGAGCAGTTGAAGAAGAAAATTGATGTCCACCTCTGATCTCCACCACATGCACACATATAAATGCACACTCAAGTACACACACCAAATACAACCACACTTTCATACACACACACACACACACACACACACACACACACACAATCACACAATTGCCCTACATGTAGGAAAAATGCCATACTCTAAGCTATGCTTAGAGTGTGTAAACTTGGTTCAGACTTGCATGCAATTTAAGTTCCTGTGTGTTCCTTTGACTTGATGACCCATTCCCTGATAGTACTGAATGGTTGTCCATCATCTGTATGTATCAAAACTTATTTATTCATAAATAATGGGCATCTGGATTTGGGTCATTATAAACACACCTTCCAGAAGCATCTCCAGAGGGTTTTGTGTGGATATAAATTGCCAGCTGCTCTGGGTCGGTAGTAAGGGTCTGTGTTGCTAGACACTGTGGTGTAGGTCTGCCTACTGTGTAAAGGAACGGCCAAACCTTGGGTGATGCCTTTGTTTCTTTTCTGTTACTGTGATAAAAATACCCTGAATAAAGCAATCAGAGAGAGAGAGAGGGTTTATTTTTGGCTTACAGCCTCTCCAGAGGCAACACACTCCATCCCATCAGGTAAAGCATGGTGGCAAGCATCTGATGCCCGCCCCTCACATTGCACCTGCAGTCCAGGAGCAGAGAAGAGGAACAGGAGTAAGGTTGGCTAGAAAGCCTCCAGGTGGTGGCTGGCCTGTTGCCCTTTCTTGCAGTTACTTCTTCCCAAGCTCTTGATGTCTGTTTTCCGGTTTAGCCACACACCTTAATCTTTCACATGCTGACTGACCAGCTGTGTTTTTTTCGGTGCAGTATCTCCAGATCTCCAGCTATTTTTTCTTTAACTTGGCTGTTGGAAGCAAATAGTCTTAATGGTATAATTTACCTCTTATCATTTCATTTCTATGTTATTTCATACCAATAGCCGAGATTTAGGATAAAACTAATGTAGTGTCTTAGTGTCTTTCTCCCTACCCCCTGTTGAAAATCACAGATTTTTCCCTTGTTAACAATATACCTTTTTAAGGGCTGTTAATATAATGACTGAATCATTATCTATTAGAAATTTCTCTTTTCCACCTTTAAAACTACGAATGTTATTCCCATTAAAATGATTGTACATGAGAACTTTTCCTGACCCCTGAGACCCTGTCTCAAAAACAGAGTTTTCCCTGGTGTTACATTATTTTCTTCGATGAAATAAATCTATTTGTGGGAAGTGTGTGTATGCCTAATTATATTGAGCAGGTTAGAAGATGAGAATGGAATTTAACTTTTTTCCTATATATTCATTGTATAGGTACTGGTTTATATAAGGATGTTTTTATACAAAGGTCTATAATATACTTTGAGCATATTTCTGTCATACTCCTGCAAGTGTGGTTTCTGTTTGCTGTGATAAAGTGCTGTGACCAACCTGGGGAAGGGATGTGTTTATCTTACAGGTTATAGTCCATCACCCACGAAAGTCCAGGGAGGAGTTCAAAGCAGAAACCATGGAAAAACACTGCTGGTTAGCTTGCTCTCAGGTTCACATTCAGCCACCTACCTTATAGAGCCCAGGATGATACTGCCCACCTTGACCTGGACCTTATACATCAATCACAAAAATGCCCTTACAAACACACTCCCACACTCACAGGCCCTGCTGATGGGGACAGTTCTTCAACTGAGGCTCCTTCTTCCTTTGTGTGTCAAGATGACAACCAAGGTTAGCCACAGGCCTCTCTACTCTCCCATTTCTCACCCCTCCTCCTATCTCCTTTGTTCCCCTAGACAAGTAGGTCATATGCATAAATGATTAACACACACACACATACACACACACACACACACACACACACACACACAACACACGGATCTGAAATTAGAGAAGCTTGTGATATATACCACATTTTCTTCAATGATTTTTAGGTTGGTTCAGTAATTTAGATATTGTGAATAGTGCTACAGTATACATTGATGGCTAAGCATCTCTGTGATGTTTTGACTTGGAGTCATTCAAGTTAATCCCCAGCAGTAATATAGGGTGAGTCATATGCTAGATCTATTCTTAGAGTTTTGAGGAACTTCCATCCTGATTTTCATAGTAGGTAAACTAGTTTACATTCATCCAAGAGTGTGTAAGGGTTCCCATTTGTCTACATCCTCACAAGCATTTATAGTTATATCTTAATAACTGCTATTCTGACTGGAGTAATAGGAAATTTCAGTGTGGTTGTAATTTGCATTTCTCTGATGTCTATTGATGTTGAATATCTTTTCATGCATTTATTGGCCATTTATGCATCATCAGTTAAGAACTTTCTGATCATTTTATTCACCTATTTATCGATTTCCTATTAATTTTTTCAGTTATTTGTATATTCTGATATTAACCTCCTGTCAGATGTCTAGCCCACAACACTTTCCCCATTCTTTAGGCTGTCTCTTCACACAGTCATTTCCTTTGATGTATAGATGCTTTTTAATTTCACAGCATTCTGTTTGCTAGACATTGGCATCATTTCCTAGAGACTGGAGTCCTGTTCAGGAAGTCCTTGCCTATGCCTTTATCTTGAAGTGTTTCCCCTTACCAGTTTGAGTTTCAGGTCTTACTTACATTAAGGTAATCCTTTTCGAGATGATTTTTTTGTTCAGGATCAGAGAGAATAGAGGATGTCGAACTCTTCTAGCACCATTTATTTAATAGGCTGTCTTTTTTTCCAATATCCATTCTTTATATCTTTTTCCAAAGTCAAGTGGCTAGTGTTGGGTAGATTTATACTCAGGCCCTCTCGTTTTTTATATTGACCTGTGTGTCTTCTGTGGCGGTACCATGCCACTTTTGTTACTATGGCTCCACATTTGAAATCAGGTAAGGTTATGTTTCTAACATTGTTTTTTTGTAAGGATTGCTTTGGATAACCAAGGCCTTTTGTGTTCCCATGTGAATGCCAAGTATATTTTCTCTATTTTTGTGAAGAATGACACTTGATTTTTTTTTAAAGGGGATTGCATTGAATATGTAGATTGCTTTTGCTAGTTTAGTTATTTTCAAAATATTAATTCCTGCAATTCATGAGCATCAAAAGATGTTGGATCTTCCAAATGTTCTTTTCAGCTTTTCTTTGGTTATTTAAATTTTTAATTGTAAAGGTCTTCTGCTTCCTCGGTTGGGTTTATTTCAAGGTAGTTTATTGTTGTTATTATTATATGGTAATTCAAATGGGATTGTTTCTCTGATTTCTTTTTTCCTTTAAAAAAAAGTGTATGAGTGTTTTGCCTGTGTGTATGACTGGTTCCGACAGTTGCTCTATGACTTTAAGTACTGAGTTAAGAATGGAGAAAATGGGCAACCTTGTCTTGGTCCTGATTTTACTGGAAATGCTTTGTGATTTTAATTTAATTTAAAGTTGGCTGCAGGTTTATCATACATAGCCTTTGCAATGTTGATGTGTGTTCTTTCTCTTTTTAGTTCCTTTGGGGCTTTGTTCATAAAGGGATCTTAGGTTCTGTTAAAAGTCTTTTCTCTATCTATTGAGATGATGATGTGATTTCTGTCCTCAAGTCCATTAGGTGTTGTATTACATTTATTGATTTGCATATGTTGAACTACCTGTGTGTCTCTGTGATAAAGCCAACTGGATCATAGTGAATGATCTTTTGTTTTTTGGTTTTTTGTTTTTCGAGACAGGTTTTCTCTGTGTAGCTTTGGAACATTCCCTAGAACTCACTCTGTAGCCCAGGCTGGCCTCAAACTCACAGAGATCTGCCGGGCTCTGCCTCCCAAGTGCTAGGATTAAAGGCATGTGCCACCACCACCACCCGGCTAGTGAATGATCTTTTTTGATGTTCTCTTGAGTTCAACTTGCAAATATTTTATTGTAAATTGTATGCATCCATGCTACTGAGACAGGTTGGCATGTAATTTCTTTTTTGTAGTTGCTATATCTTTTTCCAGTTTTGATATCAAGAGAATATTGATTTTTGTAGAATAAATTTGGTAATATTCCTTCCATTTCTGGTTTATAGAATAGTTTTCTGTAAGTTCTACTTTAAAGGCCTGGTAAAATTCAACAATGAATCCATCTGGACTCTTTCTGCAGCTGAGAAGTTTGTTGTTTGTTTGTTTTTCTAATGTTTGCTTCACTCTCAGAGCTTGCTGTAGTTCTGCTTAAGATGTTTATCTCCTCTTGGTTTAAATTTGATAGGTCATATGCATCTATAAAAGTTTCCATTTCTTTTAGAGTTTTCAATTTACTGGGAGAGAAGTTTTTAAGGTCTGCCCTTATGACATTATGGATTTCATTTTTATTTGTTTTAATCTCTGCCTTTTCATTTCTAATTTGATTAATTTGTGTTTTCTCTCTTCTATTACTCTTTTGGTGAGTTCAGCCAAGAGTTTGTCAATCCTGCTTTCCTTCATTGGTTCTTTATTTATTTACTTTTTGTCATTTCAATTTTATTAATTTCTACCTCTGTTTTATTTCTTATCATCTACAGACTTGGGGGTTAGCCTGTTTTTCCAAGGCCCTACAGTGCATCATTAAATTATTCGTTACGATTTCAGTTATTAATGTAGGTACTTGTAACTACTATAAACATGGTCTGAAGACTGTATCCCATAGATTTGGTGTGTTGTTTTCAATAGAGCCTAAGAATTTTGAAATTTTCTTCTTAATTTCTATCATGATCCATCCATCATTCAGTAGAGTGGTGTTCAATCTCCCTGGATTTGTATAGCTTATCTTACTCGTTTCTAGTTTCATTTCATTGTGGTCAGATAGAATGCAAGTAATTATTTTAGTTTCTCTGTATTTTATTTATTTATTTTTATTAATTTTTTTCATTTATTTTACATACTGACCAGTTTCTACTCCCTCCTCTCCTCTTGTCCCCCCACCTCTCTCCTACCTGGGACCATCCACTCTTCCTCTGACTCCATTTGGAAAGGGAGTCAACAAAGCATGGCACATCAAGTTGAGGCAGGACCAAGCTCCTCTCTCTGCATCAAGGTTGGGCTAAGCAACCCAGCATAGGGAATGTATTGGTGAAATTATTAAGGCCACTCCGCGTAGTTAAAAGGGAGGTTTATTTTGTGGGGTAACTTACAAGTGAAGGGATAGGTAACAGGGTCTGGGAAAAGGTGTGGCGCCGTCAGGCGGTGTTCTCTGGAGAACTCTGCTGGGTCTAGCTCCAGCGTCCAGGGTCCAGGAACCAAGAGAGGCCACATGCACATCCACAGATCCGGATCTCAGGTCTTCAGTGTCCTCTCTCAGCCTCGCCTTGTAGGCGTGACCATTACTAAGCCTCAATGGGGGTTGGAACTTCCAGGTCAAAGCTGGAATGGCTACCCACTACAGGAATGGGTTCCCAAAAGCCCGCTCAAGTGCCAGTGACAGATCCTGATCCCACTGCTAGGAGCCCCACAAACAGACCAAGCTACACGACTCTTACACACATGCCTTTAATTAGGGCTTGCTTATAGTTTTAGAGGGTTAATCCATAAACATCATGGGGGAAGAAGCCAGGCATGTTGCCTGGAGTAGTAGCTAAGAGTTTTACATCCCAATCCATATGCAACAAGCAGAGAGACAGACAGACAGACAGACAGCGTCTGGCTTGGGCTTTTGAAACCTCAAAGCCTACAATCAGTGACACACCTCCTCCAACACATCCTAATGCTTCTCAAACAGTTCCACTCCCTGGTGACTAAACATTCAATTATATGAGCCTGTGACCATTTGAATGACCATTCTCATTCAAACCACTGCAAATACAAGGACTGGCATGCCTGGTTAGAAGACTGAAACATTTTGAGAGTTTATCCATATTACGAAGATGCTTTCCAATAATTAATAAAGTTTTAGTAGTTGACAAAGACTGAGCTCATCTTCTGTGTGAAGTACTGTTTTTTCTTCTTAAAAGACCCTCCCTGACTCAAGCCAGGCGGCAGTGGCTCACACCTTTAATCCCAGCACTCAGAGCAGAGCCAGGTGGATCTCTGTGAGTTTGAGGCCAGCCTAGTTTACAGAGCGAGAGCCAGGACAGGCACCAAAACTACACAGAGAAACCTTGTCTCAAAAAATAAACCAAAAAAAGACCCTGACTCATTCTGTGTGGTGGGACTTCTGAATATTAGTTTAATACAGAG
Source organism: Peromyscus eremicus (assembly GCF_949786415.1). NCBI lineage: Eukaryota > Metazoa > Chordata > Mammalia > Rodentia > Cricetidae > Peromyscus > Peromyscus eremicus. The sequence continues at coordinate 29,728,474 of NC_081438.1, read as the reverse complement.
AAACTAAAGCCTAGAAAGAGGGCAACCCTCTTCATTAAAAGCACAAAGATCTCACTGAGTGGTGGTGACACATGCCTTTAATAGGCAGGCAGATCTCTGTGTGTTCAAGGCCAGTCTGGTCTAGAGTTCCAGGACAGCCAGGGCTGATACGTAGAGAACCTTGTACTTGAAAAACCAACCAACCAAACAACAACAACAACAACAATAACAACAACAAACCCGTAAAGATCTGAATAAAGAGTGTAGGAGGGTGACCTTTTTAGATGCCAGTCATTACCAATTGATTTATTAGTAAGGTTGACATAGTTGTCAACAAAATCCCATAAGGGAAGCTATAAATGTAACTAAAACATTTATCCCCTTCTGGGTGATGTTTTCAAGCTATAGATGACATCATAACAGAGGTAAAGCAGTGAAGAGTTGGGGCTCACGTGGCCAGTGGACACAGCTATGGCAGACAACATGACTGTGCTCATTAGTATTTTAGAAATAAAGAGCAGATGGCCAAGGCAGGTTATCATGTTTCAAAAGCAACGCCTTCAACTCACTAATTTAATATGAATATTTTTAATCAAACTCTCAAATAAGATTTTTTTCCTGTGAGGCTGTAGGAGGTTGACAGTGGACATTTCAGCATCTTATAATGGAATGTGTTGTATAATCTTATTTCTTAGGGATGATTTTATGGTCTACTTTATGTTGTTAATGAAAGAAGGAAAATATTTAGTCAAAACACTTATAGATACTTTTAAATGTCAGTTGACTTAACTGAATATAAGTTCATGTGGCTTAAACAGGGAGAGGTTTGCATTTCTCTGTGTCAGGGAGGCAGGTGATTGGAATTTTGTGATTGGGGTTGGATGCAGCTCAGCGCTCTGCCATCCCTAGCACATCCTGTCCTGGATGGATGTGTTCCCCAGCTGCTATGCATTTTCGCATACAAGAGGAGGGAGAGCAGCTGAAAACAGGCAGAAGTGACATATGCTTGCTGTCTTCTTAGCAGGTTCTGCAAGATGCCACATGGTACTCACACTCCATTTTACTGGCTAGAACTGTGAGACATGGATTAAATGCATAGTGAAAAACTGAGACTTGTATTATTATTCAAGAGAAAGGAGAGGCTACTGGCTATGCACAATTTCTGTTTCATCATTTATATTTGTATGCACATCTTTATCCGCATATGCACAAAAATTTTAATGTAATAAAAGCAAATAACATATTTCCAATAATAGTCTGAAAAATAATCCCTTAGGCCCTTTAACCTCTGCATGTCAAACTATCGTAATGAATGATTATCAGGCTTAGAAGGTGCCTTTGCCTCTACTGTTCCCTTGACATCACTGCACATTCTGGAGGGTGGAGTGAGCAGGCAAGAGAAGAAGGTGGGCTGGCCTTGGTAAGAAGGAGATAGACCCGGAGGTACAGTAACTTCTCTTTCTGCCATTCTGGAGCAACCTTGAGAATCTGAGCAGGGCTGAGGCTGGGCACTGTCTCTAACCTTGTGTGTCCGTCCGGAATACAGGGTTCCCAAGAGGAAGCAGCTCTGTGTGTTTAGAACAGAAGAAAAGTCGTTCTTTCCCATTGTCTAAATTGAATTCAGAAAGTGAGATGCTTCTGATCAGCAGGACTCTGGAGGCAAAAATTGCTTCCATAGGCATTGCTTAGCACAGGAGCAGGTGCATGCAGCCCCTGGTAAATGTTTTAGGGCCTGTGATGTGATAATGTTAGGGCAAAAACTGCATGGAACTCATAATTTCAAATTCTACTTATAACTTGGTGAACAATTTCACTTAAGAAGAGGCACTGCAGATGCATGCTCTATAATTTATGCTGAGAACTGTGTTCTTGATAAAATCACTTGTCCTCTATAATCTAGAGTTGTCCTTTAGAATGCACAGGGTCTTCAACATTTAGGATTGAAAGAATAAAGATAACTGAAGAATAATTTTTAAGGTAAGTTTTCTCCTTAGTACATTGTCTTGTATTTTTCAATACTGATGATCAAGCTTTAAAGATGTAAATCAATCAATTTTAACCAATTTTTGAAGATTGGAACAGATGAAAAACATTAGAGAAGAAACAGCTGAAACTTTGCATGCACGCGCGCGCACACACACACACACACACACACACACACACACACACTTCCATGAGAGGGAGCTACCTCTGGTGGACCATCCACTTGTAATTACTTATTTTAGAATTCAAATTTATTTGCCACAGGCTAATAATTGAAAGCATAATAAGTGATTTTTTTTAAAAAAGCATTTTACTTTAAAAGGGACACTTTATGTTTCAAGACATAATTGTGAAATCTATTATGAAAACATCCTCTTGATATCCAAGTGAAGTATTTTTAGAGCCTGTGTGACCTCTCAGGAAACTGATTTTCTCATCTACTAACACTGTCTTCACCAACTGTTCTGAACTATATTAGCTAGGGTATAATAGCCCTTTGGATGAATTATTATGGGTCTGTTTAAATGATAATTTGGAAAAGTTCATGAAAACCTTGCACAAAGAACTCTGATTATTGGCTGAAAATTAACCATTTGAAAGCTATCCCATTATTAGATATTTTAAAGAAATTCGTACAAAATCATTCAGAGGAAAGCACCTGCTTTCATAAGAATCTATTCACTGCAATAGACTGCATTGCCCACAATTTGAGGACATGAAAAAGCACTTACTTCGGGAGCTGTGAAGCCGTGTTGCATCACACCAGCCATTGACGACCAGAGGCTATTCTTCTCAGGGGATGTGGGGGTCCTCAGGACTATTTGCCCTTGATCATATCTCCTCAAAGGTTAGAGTTAGAAGACACAGGCAGGCCTGATTGTTCTCTGTGGCTAATGGCATAATCCATAAATGATCACTATGCCATTCATAAATATATGGCAGTCCTTTTTCATTCTGAATCATTTCTGGAAGATACTTGCTCCTGCTCTTCCTGGCCAAATGACAGCATTTGCTTTGGAAGGCAGAGGGTATGTCTTTGTAATTGACAGGAATGCCCCAGCTCTAAAGCACATGTAAATATAAGCTAGATGTGTAGCAGGCTTTCTTGGACTGCCAACCCCCAAATCATGACATAGAGACTTATTATTAGCTATGAATGCTTGGCCTTATCTTATGCTTGTCCCACCAGCTCTTATAACTTAATTTAACCTGTTTCTCTTCATCTGTTTTGCCTCGGGGCTTTTTACCTTTCTTTCATTCTGTGTGTCCTACTTTCCTGCTTCTTCTATGTCTGGCTGGCTGGTCCCGGGCTGGCTGGCTCCCTTTTTTTCTCTCTCTGCCAGTCCTGCCTGCCCCTCTACTGCCTAGGTATTGGCCATTCAGCTTTTTATTAGACCAATCAGGTGCCTTAGGCAAGCAAGGTAGAACTAATGCAACACATCTTTACATAGTTACATTTGTTTGTCCTGCACTTATTTAACACATCTTTACATAGTTAAACAATTATTCTGCAACACAAACAAATGTAACACATCTTAGAAACTCTAGTGCTTTCTATCTGACCTTCTGTAGCGCTCATGTCCTACTGTTTACTTTAGCCTTTGTGTGCTTCTGCATGCCAGCTCCTCTTGCACTGCTCTTGTGTGAGCTCTGATTTGTAGCAGATAAATTCACATCACAGTCCCAGGGGAGAAAATTGGGTAGCTGCTGATGCTTCTCCTGGGCTGCTGATCCAGTTTACCCGCTTCTTGCAGGAACTTAAACTGCATCTGTGCCATAAGAGATTGTCCATGATAGCAAGCAAGGCATATGTTGACTTAGATGGCTTGTGAGTTCAAAGTTTGTCATGCTAGAGCCAGAGCTATCTGTAATGTTCTATCTGTAATGTATGGCCTGCAGGCTGTCCTTGCTGATACCCACCACACTGAGGAAAAAGTTCTTGTGTTTTCTGTACTCTGTGGTCCATCTGCCTTGGATTTTATGGCCACCAAACATTCCTTTCTCTAGCACATGGAGACCATCTCCACTGATCTGTTCTGGGTCATTGCCTAGCAGCTGACACTCAGTTGAAATTTCTCTTTCCAGAAACAAATTTCTTGTTACGATGCAACCTTTAAGTAATTAACTAAATGTTTTCTTCTGTCTAGTTGCAATTTGTTTGCTTGTTTTATGCCCTTTGTCTTTTTGAGGAGAAGTCTACCAGGGGCTATGGAAAGAGCCACATTGACTTCATTTTGGGTTCTTGTAACAACATTGTTTATCTTTCAGTAAGATATTTGTGTATATAATGTAATATATTTATTATAAAAATATGTATTATATGCATTATTATATATTATTATATTATATACAAGATATATAATATATATTATATATTATGTTATAATTATAAATATATTATATTCCAAAAATATAATATTAGATTATATTTTTCTGCTTTTTCCTCTCGGTATAGGAATTGAAAATATACCTAGTGTTGGACCAAGACAGAAAGTATATCAAGGGTAAATAACTTATTTTGCCAATTAAAAAAAGTTATCACAGCTTGAACTCCTCTACTCAATAATTATTCTTCAGTTTTCAGTTTTGTTTTCCTTTTTTCTAAAGGAATAGCCGTAACGGTGATATCTGGCATCCTGCACTACCTGTTGCTCTGCAGGCACTGTTATAAGGGACTAACATCTGTCACCTAAGCTAGCCGGTGGCTGCCCTTCCAGCTGTGTGCTGTTGTTACAGCTTTCCCACGGAACAAAACCCTGAGGTATAAAGGATGTAATCACTAAGTCTCACAGGGCCAGTGGATGTTGGAGTCAGGACTTTATTTTAGATCTAGGTTTGTGCATAAAATATATGTGGAAGATGAGACATTTTGACTGCATTTTAAATTCTACAAATAGAGCCTAGTGCTGGTTATTATCAGGAAAGCCATACATGTGGTAGAATTCTATGTTACTAAAAATTCACACACAGCCTTCCAAATGCTGATTTATAGGCATACACTAATTTTATAAAAAGATATTCATACATATATAAGCACACAATTATTATACATAACGCAAAAAAAAATCATCCAACAAAATAGTAATGACAATTGCTGCCTCCAGAATTGGCCTTGTGATTGATTTGATTTGTGTAAATGTTCTTCTGTTTGATAAGTCTTTCTCATTTAGCATGCTATTCTACAGTTGGGAAAAGGCTATTTACAATTGCATCAATTAGGTGGAAAATATTGTCTTTAATGGTATTTTTTTTCCACTAAGTGAGATAGACAAGTAAAAATTCCAAACACAAGGTTCAAAAAAATCTCCTCTGTAGCTGGTGAGATGACTCAGCAGGTAAAGGTGCTTGCCTCCAAACCTGATAGCCTGAGTTTGATCTCTGGGATCCACGTGGTGGAAGAAGAGAACTGACTCCCACAAGTTGTCCTCTGACCTCCACACACGGGATGTAGCATGTGCATGCCTGCATACATGCACAGATAGACACACACGAAGTCAATATAGACGTGAAGAGTAGAATCAGCTCTGGAGCCATCCTGCTAGGGTCACATCCACACCCTGGCTTAGCCCTGGAGCCATCTTTGTAGGAGCACATCCACACCCTGGCTGTCTTTTGGCATGGTGATTTCACAAATGACAGTTTCAGGATCTCAACCAACATTCACGGCTTCATCCAGTGTTGGGGAATATTTGTGTATGCCGTAAAGACGTGTCTGTGCCTAAGATGCCTTCTAATAGGTTTCATAAAGAGCTGTTTGGCCAATAGCTAGTCGAGAGATGATAGGCAGGATTTCTGGGGAGAGAGAGGAAGAGGAGGAGGAATCTAGGCCTGCAGATTTCACCAGAGACTGAAGAAGTTGGGCATACAGTTCAGAAGAGGTAACTGAACCACATGGCAGAGTGTAGATTAAAAGAAACAAGTTAATAAAGTTATAAGAGCTAGTTGGAAAAAAGTCTAAGCTAAGGCCAAACTTTCATAATTAATATTAAGTCTCCATGTCATTATTGGGGAGCTGGTGGTTCCACAAAACATAGTCCAACAAGAAAGTTTGCTACAACCCAGTGTGTTCTTCCTGAGCCTCTGGGTCAATCCTGTCTCATTTCATTGATTTATCTCAAGCAATCTGCCTGCACAGGGAAGACGATCCTGTGCAGTTTTCTGTTTCTCTCCCATTGGTGGTTGCCTTGTTAGCATGAAGTTAATAATGCGTTGTATGTAGCTTTTCCATGTACAGCTGTTTACCTTTGTGTTTTGTGGTACAGATTGTACTCTGAATGCTGTTATTAGAAAAAGAATCAGATTCTAGGAGGATATTTTACATTTTTGGGAGAGTCAATATGGACCCTTGCCTTCTATCAGTTGTAATCAAAGCACACAGACTCATTTGGATGCTGCAGTTCTAATATGTTTGACTCTGTTCCTTTATTTTCTTTTTGAAAAAAAGGTCTTGCTCTGTACCTCAGGTTGCTCTCAGATTTGTGGTTCTCCTGCCTCTACCTTCCTTGATTCAATTACTCTAATGTAGTTTGCCTTTAGAGATCCCAGTTTCTTCTTTTTCCCTAGTCAGGGCAGAAGCATGAAGCCTCATCCTTACACCTCAGTTGTAGTAGACACTTTGATCCTCCATCTTAACTGCATCCAGCCAGCATTTGAAAAATTAGAATGTTTGGGTAGCATCACTTTGTATTTTGTCCTGTGGTTCTTTTGTTTGATCCAGCACAGCTATATTTGTGAATGGATGACTTTATTGTTACTGCTGTAATAAATTGCCACAGATGTAGGGGCTCAGGACATGCTTTGTTACTGTTTTGCAGCTCTGTAGCCACAGGTTGCGATGTGGTGGGCTTGATCTACTGTCCACTTCCATTCACACACAGTCTGATTCAAGGTGCTGAGTGTAATTTGTTCTTACTGAGGTCAGAGGTAAATTCACACTGGTTGGATTCTGCTCCCATAGTTGTGGCTCTTCCTGCTGGCTCCTGACTGGGCCTGGGCCTGGCTCCTCTAGCTGTTCGCGTTCTGACATTCCATATGGCCCTCTCCTGCAACAGCAGCTTGAGTGCCCCAAGGGAACCTTTGTCTTCCACTCTATCACATTTCCATGCTTTTAGAGCTCATGTGATTAGATTGGACTTGTCCAGACAATCCCAAATAATCTCCCAGCTTCGCTAGCAAAATCCCCATTGCATTGTAAAGTAACAGATCCGTGAGTTTCAAGGATTAAGGGCATCTTCTGAGGACTGTTCTACCTACCACCATAAGCTAGTGTGTTCCCATACACACCAATCTGTGTGTGGACAACTGGAGCCCCCCTATCCCCACCCTCCCCCCACACACATAATAGAGATGGGGTCCTGATGTGGAATCTCCTTGAGAATTTGCAATACACAATTGCAGTTGGTATTTGTGGATTTAAGACAGTAAGATTAATGAAGATGGGAAATGGAGAAGGCCTTACAGAGGAGGGTGCATCCATGTGGTTCCTTGAAACTACTTTGGATAGGATAGGAGTTAGAGAAGGCAAGAAAAGCTTGATGAACTTGAACAAATGTGATGTCTGATCAGGCCTGATGCTTTTCTGTGCAGCAGAGAGGCTCTGTGGACTAGGGAAGAAGTAGGACACATCACGGTCTTGTCAGGTTCAGGGAATTTAGACAGGATTTTCTAAAACAAGAAAGTCAGTCTTTCAGTGAGACAGTAACATGAGAAAATGAGTGTTGGGGGAAGGTTAATTTAGTTGTGATACTTGGAGGAGAAGGTGGGAGCAGGGTGGTGAGGATGGGACTAGATCTGGACCATCCTCATCAGCACAATGCCTTCTTCCTTAGGGCACCTTAAATGTAGACTAAGATGTCTCTCATTTCCATCCTTAGGTGTTCAGCACCTGCTTCATTAGGTCCTTCCTAAGTAGTCCTGCCTTTTGTCTTGCTCTCTGTGGTGACTATCAGGAGATGATGTCATCAAGAGTGGAACACCTGCTGTGTTGGGCAGTCTTTTGACGCATCACACCCTTGCCAGATGGTAGTCTTCAGAACTTGTTCAGTAGGGAAAGATTGCTTTTTCTGAGTACAGATAGCTGGAATTTGGAAATCTGGAGTTACTTTATTGAGATTATCTAGTATATTAGTGACATAAATTGAAGCAAATTCTGGTCTTTAATTCTGGTCCTGTGCTCTATCCCTGAGGATGTTCTGGTATTGACAGGAGGCAGGGAGTCAGGGGTGTGGGGTATGGCTGTGAGGTGTAAACAAGTATGAGCCATGTGGCAGCCAGTGGGCACCATCAGGTATTTTTTTCAGTTGCTCTTCAGCTTAATTTCTGAGACAGAGTCCCTCCCTGAACCTGCAGCTCACCAGTTCTGTACACTGCCTGTACAATAAGCCCATGGGTACTCTTATCTTTGTTTCATTCGTGCTGGGATTGGAGGCTTGCACCTCCATGTTGACGTTTTTATGTGGCTGCTAGAGATCAGAAGGTCCTTGTGTGGTATGTGCTTTACCAAATGAGCCTTGCCCTCTCCCTTGGGCTATTCCTAAAGATTATGTACGTGTAGACTTACATGTACAGTCTACAGGAAGATAAGTCTTTTCTGCTAAATGTAAATAACATGTGTGTGTATACATATAGTTTTTAAGGCAATGACCTATGTATATGGTATAAGCTAAACACATGGTACTACTTATATGCAAGACCTGTCTTGATTGGTGCCCCCAGGGCTTGTTCAGGGGCTATCGGGTAGGGGGACCCTGAGATGTTCCATAAATCAGTGGTGAATGGTTGGGGACACCTAGGCTGACCTTGGTGTCAAATGAAACTTCTTATTTTCTCTCTTCTTCAACACTGCCAGAAGCTGGAGAGAGAGTTGGCACAAAAATGGAGCTGCAGTCTCAACCTTTAATCACTAGTAAAGTTTGGGCTTTGGGGTTCACAGTGCCCTTTCAAAAGCATGGCCTTGTTTTATGATGATTTCCATATTGATCCTTTGTAGTGGGGTGAGATTCACATGTGCTTGCATCGATGAGGGCAACTAGCCTTTTCTATGGAGATCTGATTAGTTTAAGTTCAGAGCAGCATTGTGGACACGACTTCAGTAAAGGTTACGAGCACTCTTTGGCTCTGAAATTGCATTTCAAAGTAAGAGGTCCCTAAGGGCTAGTTTGACTTATTTAATTACACCGAACAGGACTTGGTAACAGTTTTATAAATTCCCTCTTCAAGCCAGATTTGTAATTTAATACAAAGTGGTAAATTGGTAAACCTTTAACATTTGTGTCATGAGACAAGTGATGTAGATCAGGATTAAATAAAGGGAAAACTTGGGGCATCAAGTTTGAATGAGAAACGACAAAATCGTTATGTATTTTTGATCAAAATTTAAAGTGAAATCGGGCAAACAGTACGCACAATTGACCAGACTGATCTAATTGTTAAGGGCCAGCAAAAGAAGCTTATTTCTTCCCACTTAATAGTTTCACCTGTCTTAGGTGTGTAAGGAGGCATGCTGGGAACCGAACACAGATGTAGCCAGTGCTGCCAGTGCTGACAGAAGCCCCCGTAGAGGGTGAGACACACAGACATGGTCCCAGCAAGTGCACAAAGATATCCTAGCACACTGCAGGCATCGCTGAGTGCCAGATTGGTGACTGGAAATGACCCTTCTGCTAAGCCTCCTATGGGATGATGGCTACCAATCCTTTCCAGGTTTAGTCTGTGGCCCAGAAGACTCCTGGGGAGTCTTTTTGTTGCTCTTTCTCCATAGAATGCAAAGTGTGCTTCTGTCCCAGGGTTTTCAGGGCCTCCATGGGCACAGGATTAGAGAATGAGTGCAGAAAGGGGCCGCCTGGGACTCCCAGCCTCACAAGGAGAGAGAGAAAGCAGAACATTTCAATATAAAGGAACTATAGCATCCATAAGCAGCCTGGAGAAGTTGCACTTGAAGAAGTATATCACTTTTTAATCTTTATTTTTATCAAGTCAGAAATTAAAACCAGGAAAAGTAGGAGCCTTTAGCTTGGGCAGGCATCTGGTCTTCACCAGGGATAATGATGCTTTTACCTCCAAATATTTCCCCTTCCCTCTCTGCCATGTCTGTATAGGAAGCCAATGAATGTTCAAATGTGTGCCGCTTCAGACACAGTACAGGGAAACGTCCTGTTATGCTTGTCATTGTTACGAATGGTTGGATGTAATATTTTTGTTTACTGTAGTAGATTCCTTTGTTGCAAACCCATTTCAGTTTCACCAGCCTTGTCTAATGATGGGCATATGAGTTTCTACAACAAATGTCATTTGCCTGTATCACATGGAGGGTTATAACACAGCATTGCCTCCCCTATTTGGGAAATATGTATCTTTTCTGCCAGCTGAAGACCTCCACATTTTCTTTTACTTGTAGTTCCCATACAGATGACAAGCTCATCTACTCTTCCCTGTACCATAAATGTTCATTGAGTAAGTGTTATGAATCAGGAACTATGTCAAATGTTGGTACTAACAGGTTGAGATGTGGTACCCAGCCTTGTAGACATGCAGTAAGTAGAGAAGATGGTCAAGAGTAGATGGGTAGTGATGATGTAAGGATGGGAGGATTCCCATGATAATTTCACAGAACAACAGGAGACTATGATTTTACCAGCAACTTAGCCAGCCAGGAAGCTCTACCAGAGTCTAGATTGCCAGTCTGTAGGAGAATGGTAGACACACTCACCAGGAGGAACCATGCCCATCAGTGTCGCCAGTTGAAAAAGGAAAACCTGAAAATTTTTCAAATTGTGACTGGTTATGGCCATAGGTTGTGAAGAGTAAATCTAATAGACATTTGGGTTGAGGAAGAAGAGTGAATTGTATCATTTTCTACATGTTTAAAGGGGGAAATATCTTTATATATGGTGCCTGTATATGCCCACTGAAGCATTTGGCCATGTAGCAGTGAGGAAGCATGAGCTTTCCTTCATTAAGTGAATCCTACTGTAGATCCTGATTAGGCTAGAGCTCATCTCATGTGGGACTCAAAACAGACATGGACCCTGACCCGTATAACTAATGTAACGTGGATCCTGACTAGTACAACAAAATCACTTACTTGTCCCAGTAAAGTCAAAGTGCAGTGAGATTTCTTTTCTTTTACAAAATTTGTTTTTTATTGTATGTATTATGTATTATGTATTATGTATTATGTATGTATGTATGTATGTATGTATGTATGTATGTATTGTAGCTGTTTGTGTGTAAGGGCTAAAGGACAACTTGTAGGAGACAGTTTCTTCCTTGTACCATGTGGTTCCTAGGGATCGAACTCAGGTTGTCAGGTGTGGTGGCAAGCTCCTTTATCCACTGAGCCATCTCACCTGCCCCTGAAGTGTTATTTTTAAGATTTTGCGTGCTTCCTTGCTTCCTTTCTCCCTTCCTTCCTTCCTTCCTTCTTTCCTTCCTTCCTTCCTTCCTTCCTACCTAGCTACCTACCTTGCCTTCTTTCCCCTTGGGATCAGTAACAGACAGTGTCAGCCTGGCACCAGTTGGAAGTTCCACCCTGAGCACTAATACAGTCTTATGTAATCGGGGTGAGGACTTTTAATGTAAGTGCACTGTAATTTCATAGTCTCAAGCAGTCTCTGGTTGTGTGCTTGACTTGCTACCTATCCCTGTGCCAGAAGTGTCATTTTGATCATGACCGTGGCCCCTGCTCTCTGTTGATGCTGTTGAGTCTGGATTCTGGTTCCGGCCCCCATTTCCATCCCAGAGATTAGAGCCCTGCAGTGCCCGGCCTGTGCCACTTCACCACGTCAGCTGCACTGACAATGTTGATTGACTCATTCATTGAATAAGCAGCTCCCGAGAAGATGGCAGTTACAGGAAGAGCTGCCTGAAGGAAGCAGACTTAAGTGAATATATGAGAGGAGACCTTTCCAGAAAGAAGAAGCAGCAGCATTAATTGCTTGAAACATGAGAGGTGAGGTCAGGGACACCAGATTGTGTAGGGCTCTTCCAGAGCATTAGCTGATGTGATGGCAAACCACGAGAGGATTCTGAGTCACTGCAGAATGACATGATTCTACTTACATCTTAACAAAGTGACTCTGGTTGCTGTGTTGAGAACATTGTGATGGGATAAAGAATGGAAATGGGGAGATCAATTAGGAGGCAATTTAAATGATAAATTTATAAACAGAAGACAACGAGATAATTGGATCAGGCGATCACAAGGGAGATAGCTGGAACTATAGAATTTGGGGATGTCTTTGAAGGGTTGTGTTAGTGGATTTTTGGACAGATGAAGGCAAGGGAGACAGAAAGAGCATGCATACACATAATACACACATTGCCTGTAAGTGAATGGGCATCTGGAGGGATGACATAGAAGTTAAGAGCAGATAGTACTCTTGCAAAGGACCTTCGTTCAGAACCTTTCATAACTCAGGCTTCAGGAGTGTCAATACTTCTGGCCACTGTGGTGTGTGCACACCCAGAGAAAGAAAGGATACAAATAGAGTCCAAGGCAATGCTGTAGTCTGACCTGGGAGCTGTATTTCCATATGCTGAGATGGGGTAACTGAGAGTAGCAGGTATGAGGGTGCCTGCTGGGAGCTCAGCTTTCAGCTTGTCTCTTTGGGACATCTGCTGGGAGACGGATGAGGCTGTTGTGTGTACGCCTCTGGAGGCTGCCATGTAGAGGTCCACATTAGAAAACGAAGTGTGGATTCTGTAGTCTCATAGGAGGTTTAAGCCCACACTCATAGATGAAATCCCCAAGGGAGTGAACAGAGATGGAAAAGAAAAGGAATCTTTTGAAAGAACTCTGGGTGATGAGCGGAATAAGAGGAGTTCCAGAGCTGCAAGTGGGAGGCAGAGGTGGGGTGTCCCAAAACAAGGGGACAACGGAGGGCAGTTGTGTGGAGTTCTGGTGATGAGCACACGATGAGCCTAGGTCAGAGCCCCGTGCCCTGCCAGTGGTGCCCCATGATGCTTTCTTGATGAATCGCAGCAGCTGAAATCCGAAGTGGAGAGGATCCAAAAGGGAGTGGAAAAAATGATGAGAGCTGGAAGAAGAGCAACCCTGAGAATTGCAGCAGGAGGATGTTTGTAGGCCAAACAGGAGAGCTGTAGACAGGGCAAGGTTGGTGGCAGCGAGTGGGGAGGATGACGGAGTGATGCTGACCTAGGTTCCACGGGAGACTCTGGACTTGGAGGAGTGCAGCAAGCTTCCTGCTTTGGGAGGAGGGAGGACAGAATATGCAGGTCCTGAGATCACAGTGAGGTTTGAGGAAGGAGCACACTTGCCCAGGGCTCTCCTGAGCCTGTTTATTTTCTCAGAGCAACAGTAGCAAAGCCATCAACGGAAAAATGAGGAAGAGGGGGCTATGTGTGATTTGAGGAAAGGAGCGTGGAGTAGTCTTCAGGACAGCAGAGGGACCAACATGGGACCAGGCAGCAAGAAGGACATGTGTGAGCATGGATGTAGAGTGCAGACCAGTCTTGCCGTGGTGGAGGTGGGGGTGGGGGGGTAGGGGATGGGGTTGTTTTCCTCCAGAAGGCAGCTTTCTGCGAACAGAAATAGTTCCCCTACACACACACACACACACACACACACACACACACACACACAGCTCTCACCTCTAAGTGGTCTCAGGGCACCAGGAGGGGATTCCAGGAACCGCAGATCATTGCCTGCTTTCTCTGTAACAGACATTGGGTGGTTCATTGGCTTGAAGCTGGGGTAGGGCCTGGGGCAGGGACTCACTCCACTTCCCCCTCGTCTAGTCTTTTTGGGGCTGATGGCCAATGGACTTATTCTCTAGCAGTCAGAAAGCATATCTGGCAGCTTAGAGAGCAGGCCTGGACCCAGTAACACCTGCTCCTGCCAAACCCTGGAAAATGTGCTGTGACTGCCACGTTTAACACTTCCTGACCACAGAGGCCTCGGCCAGGCACTGGGTCAAGATAATTCCTGCAAGCACCTGTTCTCTTAGGTGGAACTCTGTCTGTAGTAAAGGAATGAGTTTAGACAGGTGACTTCAACTTGGAAGCCATAGTTAGAGTTGATCTTGAATGACTTCTCCCAAAGGGCCTGTTATTTCCTATCTTGGTGGCTCTGTAAAAGATTTCTTCGTTGGTATTCCTCAACTCTCAATTCTCTGGCCAGTTTTTTTTAATCCCTCATTTAAAATAATTTGGATTATGTAATTTTATCACCTAACTACAAAATTTTGCTAAAAGACTAATTGAATGAGCATAGAGATCCTAGATAGCCCTGTACTCAAATCATTCACACTTTAACCTTTATAGGATTTGTGTTGTATTTTAGATGGAAGTTTGATCACCCCACCCTTTCCTGTATGTGAGTTCACGTATAGTAATGTGAGAGTGTTCCGTGTGTGTGTGTGTGTGTGTGTGCGCGCACGCGCGCAGGCACACACACTCATATCTTCCAGGTGGGATTTCATTTCCAGCAGTCATGCCTTGCTCCATCACTGCTTGGGAATGCTGGATGAAACGGTTGCTTTCATTTCTCTCCTTCGCCATCATGATTGTTTCCTGCAGTCCCATTTATTTTTGTCAAGTTTTCCTTCATGCCATCAATCTGCCTCATTTGTGCACCAGTTCTGTTTCTTATTCTTTTTTTCACACTGCACAGAGCTGTGTATGGTCTTTTATTCGATCTGTTCTTATTCTGAATGCATATGCAAACCGCTAGAGTATGCATTTTTGAACCCACTATATGTCTTCTGGATACAGCTTTCTGTCGTTCTGAAGATATTTGTCATTTGGGCAGCCAGAAAAGCTTTTTCCCGGGACTTTCTCTGTTTGCCTTTTGTAATGTGCAGACAGTAGGTTGTCATGGAACTTGCAGTAAATCCATGTTAAGTCTCAGAGTTCTGTAATGATATAAATTCATCTACAGGTGTGCTTCTGGTTGCTGGTCTGCCTGTGGCATTGCTGGTGCCAGGTGGTTCCAGTGACCCACATCTACATATGATCATGGCTCTCTTGCATAGTGCTTTGTTAGACATTCTGTTAGTGTGTCAATGTAGCCAATACCTACTGAGTGCACAGACTGATGTGAATAACAGGAATGCTTAAGGAGCCCCTGTAACAATGACAACCTAATGTGGGAGGCAGAACAGGAGCCAGGAAGTGAAACACATGAAGAGCTAACCGCTGTGAAAAAGGGAAACTGGTGTGAAGGTGGCTTTGAAGGCCTGGGGTGGAGTCAAGCAAGGTCTCTGCGTGGAGACGATGGCATGAAGGGCAGCTTAGGAAAGGCAGCAGCAGTCTAGAGGCTCTGAGCCTGAAGTGACTTGGGGAAGCTGGGGACAGTAACAAGGTCAGGACTCCTGGCGTGGAGTGGGAGGAGCTGGGGCCATGAAGTGGGGATGAGGGTTACACAAGAGCCTTATTGATCACAGAAGAGTATGGGTTTTATGTTACATACAGGAACCCATGGAGGATTTGGGGGAGGGTAGCACTATGAGCTTGTTGGCCTTTAGATATTTTTAAAAAATCATTTTAGACACTGTCTGAGAATAGACAGTAGGGTCATGTGATAGAATTTAGCAGATTCATATAACAGTACATGAGCAATAAAGATGACCAGAGCTGCAGGGACCATCCTGGGCTGGGGAGAGGTAGTGGGACTCGGGTTAGAGCAGACAGGACTTGAGGCTAGATTCAATCTGAAATTTGAGTGAGCAGAGCAAACCAAAGGCTTGTGATCTGAGTAGTGGCGTGAAGTGTAGTGTGACTTACTGAAAATCAGAAGTCTCAGGCATTAGAGGTGCTTTTTTTTTTTTAAGGCTTCTTTCTTGTCTCCCCTCTTCCCTTCCTTTGGGGGCCATGGCAGGTGCAGGGGCTGAAGAGGGCCCACCAACCGAGGCAGAAAGCCTAGGGGTGGGGCAGCCAGTATAATTGGTAAAGTGGTTATGTACAAGGGATTGAGCAAAGAAGTCAATATATTGAGAGTAAAAGGAAGTATGCCTATCAGTAGGCAGATAAGGGAAGAGATAAAAAGAGAAGATTAAGAAGGAATGTGGGATATTCAACTGGAAGCTCCATGGTTTTGAAGTGTGTGTGTGTGTGTGTGTGTGTGTGTGTGTGTGTGTGTGTGTGTGTGTTAAACACACATTAAAAAGAAAGAAAGAAAGAAAGAAAGAAAGAAAGAAAGAAAGAAAGAAAGAAAGAAAGAGGAAAATGAAAGCCTGTGATCTGATGATCACTTATCAGCGATGAACACACCAGGTGCCCAGATCCTGGCTGGCAAATTCCATTTGCTACAAAAAGGGAAAGCCGTGTTCCTTGAAGGAGTTGCTGGTGGGTGGTGTATTAGCAGAACTGCCTCTCAGCACGGCTCCAGTTGCACAGCACAGTGGCCCTGCGTGCCAAGAATGAGTAAGCCTGGGATAGTTCAGTGACACTTGAGATTGAGATTTGTCAGTATCTCTAGAGTGGTCCAGGAGGGAGGTGACCACATTGAGATGGAGGCAACGCTCATCAGAAATGATGACAGCACAGACTGAGGTCAGCATGATAGATGGGTCATCTCTGCACACTTGGAGTAGTGTCTCAAGTTGTGATGGTATGTAAATGATAGTGCCCATCAATGCTGACTCTTGCTCAGTGTGAGAAATGGGCGAGCAAGAAGCTTCTAGCCCAGTGTAGTGGCACACGCCTTGAATCCCAGCACTGGGGAGGCAGAGGCAGGTGGATCTCTGAGTTTGAGGCCAGCCTGGTCTACAGAGCAAGATCCAGGACAGGATCCAAAGCTACACAGAGAAACCCTATCTCAAAAAACCATTAAAAAAAGAAAAAGAAAAAAAGGAAAGAAAGAAAAGAAAAAAAGCTTTTGAGTAGAAGGGCTGATAAGCAGGATAATGACACACTCCTCCACCCAAAGCCGCCAAATCACTGTCTTGTTCCCTGGAAGTTGTGACTATATTAATTTATACCAAGAAAGAGACTTTGTATATTAATTTGATTAAGTTGTGGATGGGAGATTTTTCTGTAATTCTTTGGGGCGGGGGGCGCTAAATGTCAAAAATGTGCTTATAGAAAGGAAACTGACCTTTTAAAATTTATTACATTTTATTTACTTGTTGTATGACCACACCACTGTGCTTGTGGGAGGTCAGAGAACAACTTGCAGGCACAGGAGTTGATTCTCTCCTTCCAGCACCTGGGTCCCAGGAGCCAAACCCAGGAGGTCAGGCATGGCTGTAGATGCCTTGACCCACTGAGCCATCTCAATGGCCCAGGAGGCTGGCTTTGAAGATGCATGTATCAGGCAGCTTTCTGTTGCCGCCCCAAAATGCTGAAGTTATATACATGATACAAAATTTTGTTTACTTCATAGTTTGGAGGATGCCAGTCTAAACAGTCTGATGTGAGCTTTGGTGAAGGCCTCTCTGACTGTGTTATGTCATGATGACCTCATGGCCGAGATACATTGAGAGGTCACAGGATGAAACAGGAAGTTAGAAAGTACTGGGGGCCAGCCTTCTTTTTTATAACAACCCTCTCCCAAGAGCTAATGAGGTCTTACATATGCATATTAATGTCTTCTAAAGGCAGCTCCTCTGGTGACCTAATGACTCCCCACTAAGCACCCCCTCTTATATCACTATGCTGGAGACCTAACTCCCAACACATGAGCATATGTGGGTTATACTCAAACCCTATCCAAACCAAACCAAGGGAGGAAAGGGGCATTTGTGAGTGGGAATGACAAACAAACAAACGAACAAACAAACAAACAAACAAACAAACAATAGCTCCCCTGGAGCCTCCCAAAGAGATAAAGCTATACTCTGACCTTTATTTTAGCCACTTCATGCATCTGGCCTTCATAAGAGTGAGATAATAAATTTGTGGTGTTTTGAGCTACTGGATTTATGGTAATTTATTATAGCAGCAATAGGGAACTAATGCAAATTATTTTAGGCCATTTCTTCAAGTTTTCTGAATGTTTTAAATGAGGAGACGAGTCTGTAACTAGCTATAGGTAATGATCTTCACATCACTGGTATACAAAGTCAGAAAAAAATCAGTTGTCATTTATAATAATATCTGGGCTGGCCTGATTTCACTGAAAGGAGGTGTGGATAGGTACTTGTTATATCAACTCTAAAAAGCAAGAATTTATATGTACCCATTTAACAACAAGCCACATAGTTTTAGGCAACTAGAACACCACCCCTCTGCTTGAACATTTTTTCTACTGTCTTATTGGCTAATGAGTGCAGACCTTTATGCTTTCAATATTACTAAAAGAAAATTGACATTATTAGTTTATAGAAGATATTTACTGATGACCAGTGGGGAAAGTTCTAACAAAAAAAAGTTAGAAAAGATAAAGATCATATTTTATAAAGAAAAATTATGTGAATAGAGTCAACAATAGAAAGAAAACTGTATCTGTTATTTGTGATATTAACAGAGAAAAGCTTTCAAAATCTAGGCATATAAAGTAAACCATGCATTTCAAAATTATCTTCAATATCAAGTCACAGTATATGAATGAATAAGAAGGACTCAATTAGTCACTAAGATGGCTAAATTCATACATGGAGCATCAGCATTCATTTCCCTCATGGGGAGCTCTGAGGGCATCTTTGAAATTGTGTCTCTGAACAAATATGTATGATGGCATGTTTTTTGAGAACTGATAATTCACCTTCCTGTGTCTCTCTATAAAAAACAGAATAGACTATCTCCGGAAGGCCAGACCTCAGTATTCTTAGATTATGTTTTGTAATGAAAAGTCTTTATTGTATAGTTGATCATCTGTGATGAATTTTCATGGATTTGAAATAATGCAAGTGATGTTTATAATTGTGTTTTTGAGTGCTTTACCAAAATAACTGCTTCATGTTGCAGCAAATGCCTCATTCATTTGGTCTGTGCTTTGACTGACGTGGACTTTACTCTGGCTATCAGGTCTATTCCCCATCGTCAGAGTGATGCACTGACAGCCATACAGGGTTTTCAATTGAGGCTAAAGGTCAATCATTGCATCAGTCTACATTTGTAGTTGAATCATTTCAAGCCCCCGGGGCCTGATCTTAACCAGTGCCTCAGATTAGTGATTACCATGGAACCTCTCCGTACTCTTAGCTTTGAGTTGAAAATTATATTTTGACTTTTTAAGGATATTGAGAAATGTGATGGAAATGTAGGCATGTATGTGTTTGTGTGGATGTGCATGTGTGTGCAGATGCATGTGAACACATGTGGAGGCCAGAGGTCAACCATGGGTGTCAGTCCTCAGGAGGAGCTGTCCATCTTGATTGTTTGAAACAAGATCCTTCATGAAAAGCTTAGAATTTGCCAGGTAGATTTGACTGGCTGGCCTGCCCAAGGACCCACAGCACAGGGGTTATAAACACAGACCAGCACACCCAAGGCTTCAAGTCTGGCCATTGAACTCGGGGCCTCATGCTTCTGTAGCAAACACTTCACTGACTGGTTAGAGCAGCCCCAGAAATTCAATTTTTATAGTAGACATTTAGACTGTTTAATTGAGTGTGAATTCACTGCTTCCTAAAACTTAGAAAACAAACAAACAAACAAAAAAACCTGAGTTTAGGACATTTTTTTTTACCAATTAATACCTCCTTTGGTTTGTTCATGGAGACCTACGTTTTCAAAGCCATATTCCAAGTCTAGCTAAGAAATAATTTCAGCTGTGAGAACATATTGTGTGTAAAGTCATTGTGTTTGTGCCCCTAAACAAAAGTGTGTCTCAGATAGTGATTTCAATGTTTCATCATTTGGTATCACCCATGCTATATTCTCCCTCATTGCTATAGAAATGCAATGACTTCTGTTGTTTATTTTGGTTCCTCCCACTTACATAGTAGCAGTTTGTAAGAGTCACATGGACAAATTTATTCTTGCCAAAGGACATTTTTGGATGTTCTTGAGATATATAACTGAACATTGTAAATCATTGGGATTAATATTTAAAATATACAGGTTGTTATATTCTTGTTAAAGAT
Organism: Peromyscus eremicus; assembly: GCF_949786415.1. Classification (NCBI taxonomy): domain Eukaryota; kingdom Metazoa; phylum Chordata; class Mammalia; order Rodentia; family Cricetidae; genus Peromyscus; species Peromyscus eremicus. The sequence continues at coordinate 29,708,525 of NC_081438.1, read as the reverse complement.
TTATCAACCTTTGTTTGATGTATGTGTGAGTGAGTGCCTGTATGCAAATATGTACACCATGTGCATGCCTGGTGCATGTGGAGGCCAGAAGGCATGGAGTCTTCTGGAACTCAAATTATAGGCAGTTGTGAGCCACTATGTAGGTGCTAGGAATTGAACCATGGTTCCTCTGCAAGGGCACTGAGCCATCTGTCATATGGTTAGACTTTCGTGATCTGAAGATATTCAGATTAGGGATGCTCTACCAGGACAGTCTATGCAAATGTTCCAAAACACAAATTTAAAATAGGAAGAAAAGAGCAAGCGTCTGACCCTGGATGTTTCACATGAGAATGCTGACCTGTGTGTGCAGCTCACAGTTGAAAGTTTGCAGCTCTCCTGAATAAGATCTCCAGAAATTAAGCAGGCCTTTGTCTTACACTTGATTCATTTATTTGTGCTAACGCAGCACATCCAGTAACACCCCATTTATCTGGTCGTTTCCCAGAATCCAATGGAATTTTCCAGGTAACTGATCATAAATTAGTTTTCCAGGTAACTGAATCACAAATTCAAGGACTGAGCTCTTTTCATTGTAGCCATTTTGGTAGAAACTTTGAGTGAATATGTACTCCCCCCCCCCTTACTTTCTTGTGGTTTTGTAACCTAATGTAGTTTGACATGTTTTCTGATGCTTCAGGGTGACAGTTTTTAACCTTGGCACCATTGGGTTATGTTCCTTTGCTTCTCTGTAAGTTTTTCCCTCCCCCTTGGGTAGACCTATTTTGCTCTAGGAAAGATTTTTGTGTCTTAATCTCCATGGCTTCTCGGGAATTGTGGGTGATGCTAAACCAGAGTCTAGGAGGGGCCAAGGAGAGCTGTCTTGCTCCCTTTGTGGTACTTGTGTTGAGCAGTCACATGACCACAGATTGTTTCTGACTTGGAACTGTATTCAGAGGGGTGATTATCAGAACGTCATTGACTACTGGGGTGTCCTAGTCTCTTCACCTGCTCCTCACAGTTTAACAACCTGCACTCTAAGCATTTTGGGAACCAGCCAAGCTTACAGCACCTGTAGTGAGTCTCTTGGCTCCAAGCCTGTGGTTTTTGTTGTTGTTTCTTTGTTTTGTTTTGTTTTTTCCCTATAGCTGTTATGATAACATTGCTAGCGGTCTTGGTGAGTAAAACAGGCCATTGGTGGTTGGTTTGTTTGCAGTGCAGTGGTTGAATAGAGGCTCTCGTGTGCTAGGCGAGGCCTGTGCCATTGAGCTGCATGCCCAGCCATGAGTTTGATCTTAATGGATTCTTCTGAGTTTGTGTTCCGGGATTTATTTCCCCTTGGTGTTATTTCTTTGGTAATTTCTGTGTCTTTGTCTTTTATCCCCTTTACAGTATTTGCCAGTTCCCCTCCTGGATCTGTTGTATTGACCCTCCTATTTCCACCTGTTTTCTTTTCGGGCACATATTTCTTTGGATACCCATTCCTCTGCTGTCTCACAGTACTTATTCATCTGAGTTGGTTAGGGTTTTTCCCTCTACTTTCTTCCTTGCCCATTTCTACTTTCTGGAATTATTTTTCTTATACTGTGGTAAGGAAATATCACAGAGATCTCTTTCTTTGACAACTTTTAAGTGCACAGGCCTGTTGAGTGTAGCTGCAGTCAAAGCAGCAGGTGTCTAGGACACACGCTCACCTTGCACAGCTGAGCCTGTATGTCTGGTGCTCACCTACTTCCCACCTCACCTTGCCTCTGTTAGTTCTAGTCATCCTGCTCTGTGAGCTGGACTGTGGTTGCTTCTCCTCTCAGCGGAGTCCTGCAGTGCTTGTCCTCTGTGGCTGGGTTATTTCACCTAGCACATTGCTCCTTAACGTACGTGTCTCCCATCTTTACCCATGGGGCTAGATTTCCTCCTGTTTAAGAACCTGGCTAGCATCCCATCGTGCACACACCACATTCTCTTTGTCCTCTCTGACAGTGGGTGCTCAGGCACTCCTGTTGTGGTGAACACGGCTGTGGTGATCTCTCTTTCATACTCTGATTCAGTTTCTTTAAGTCATAGCCAGGAATGGGATGGCTGGGCCTCATAATCATCTGAGTGTTGTTTTTGAAGAACTGCCCTCTGCTTTCCATAATGGCCACACATCTTACATTCCCACCACAGTGTGCAGAGGGACTTTTCTCCACGTGTGCCAACACTTGGTGTCTTTAACTTGGTTGATGCCAGCCGTCTTGATGAGCATATGGTGGTGTCTTGCCTCTACTTTGGTCCATATGTCTCCCTTGCTGTGATGGTTTTGGCCTCAGCCTTTCATGTTGCATATCCTTGATTGTATGAGGGTCAGCAGTTATAGCTTTGTGAACTCATTGTGGATGTCAACAATATGCTTTAAAAAAAAAAAAAAAAAAAAAAGGATGATCCTGAGGCAGAGAGATGGCTTAGTGGACTCAGGCACTTTCTGTCAAGCCTGGTGATCTGAATTTAATCTCAGAGACCCAATTGGTGAAGGAGAGAACTGACTCCTGTAAGTATTGTCCTCTGACTTGTACCTTGATGTGTGCCTGGGCATGCTCTCTCTTTTATACATATAAACACACACACACACACACACACACACACACACACACACACACACACACTCATACACACAGATACATACATGCATGCATGCACACAGACACATAAATATGTATAAATGTAAATTTTAAAAGTTTTAAAAAGATGAGCACTTTGCTTCAGGGGCTCCTTCTGATGTCTGCCCTCAGCATATGTCTCTCCTTTTGCGTCAACCTAGCAAAACTAAAAGGCTGTTTGTTAGACCTAAGACTTTTGTGCTAAGAATATGAGTCCTCGTGTAGAACTGTCACCGAGGCTTTGACACTTCTGAAAGCTCATTAATTGCTTTGGTGTTAAATATGGGTGTTACCTCTACACTGGTTTTGTCGATTTTGAGGAGAAACTGGGCAGAGCCCTTGCTGTTTTTTAACAGCAAGTATTCTGTTTTCAGGAGCATAGCCATTTCTTCCCTAGACTTCACCATGATTTAGGGGCTAAAATTGGTTTCTAGTAAAAGAAAAAAGATATCATACTTTCCTTCTGGTAGAACCGTGAGCTATTCTCTGATGGAGAACTCCTAAGAGACTCTTCATTACTGGTCCTTAATTAGGTTGGATAATGGGTCATGCTCTCCATTCCTATAAACTTACTTGTAGGAAATCCACTTCATAGAGAAATAATTAAAATGCTTTAAGCCAGTGTAACAGTGTCAACAAGCGGCACACCGAGAGATCTGCTTGCTTAGAGAGAGCAATGCAGAATGCTCTAATGATCATGGTTCTGATGGACTGAGGGTCTTGTATGGTGAGAAACAATGCAGCTTAGATGAAATAGTGCACCACTTTATTTCAGAACTCTCAAAGCCCACAAAAAAAAGTGTGCACATTAATTTCCATTAGAGTGGTTACGTTAAGTGTGGGTAGTTCTTTATTACACCAGGACAACGGAAAACTGTGGTAGGTATAAATAGTCCCTTTGATTTGTTAGCTTAATTTTAAAGTAACTTGTATGTTATTCTAATTAGCCCCTTTAGTGTTGAATGTTACATTCATAGATTTATGGCTTGCACACTTAATTGTAGCATTTAATTACTTTGTACCTTATGGTAAGTGTGTGTAGATGGAGGGCAGATTTAGATCATCATACAGACTCAGTTACCCCACTGGCTAGCTGTGTGACCTCAGGCAGGTGTTTTAACATCTCCAGTGTAAAGTTTTCTCAGCTCTAAGAGCCAAAGTGACCTCTTAGATTTCTCCATTTACAATATTCCCTTATTATAGGACAAAATATGTCCATTTAGTTCTTTATTTCAAATTAATTAGTATTCTATACACTTTATATATGTATGTATTGGTGTACTTATAGTTAAAATACATACATACATCTGGTTAGAAATTTGGTCATTATTATGAAAAATGAAAGTTTGCTTCCAGTCTTACTCAGAACAGACTGAAGGAAACAAAAGTCTCCATTTTCAGAGCTACCAATTGCCCCAAACATGCATGTGTGCCTGTGTGTACACATCCACCTTCAGCCCAAGAGTGTTCCACAGTGCACACTTTTCCTGCTTCTTAGACTTAAAGTCATGTGACATACCCTGAACATACTTACTTCTAATCAATGTCTAGTAGCTGTAACTTATAAATTAATTAGAAATTCAGGTTTTAATTCTTTATCTTTTAAATTAATTCTTAGTGTTTCCCTCTGCATGTTGGAATTAGCAGAGGAATTCAAAACAAAATCTACGTGTAGAAAAATATCCAGAAGTCAATAAAGCAAAACACTAGTAGTGTTTGTCTCAGGTGGTGAATTTGAGACTTTTTTTTTACTTTTTCATGTATTTCATATTTTTAACAATTGACATTTCATTGGGAAAAAATCCAATTTAATAGAAATTACCGTGCTGTTATGAAGGAACTATCAATCAGTACTTACTTAATTGAATTATAAAATCATATTCTTTATTGACTATTAAATTACACCTCATTAAAATATTTTATTGTTATTTTTCTCAGTCTCTTTATTTTTTTAATTGAAGTATAATTTACATATAATAAAACACACAGATTTTAACTATATCCTTTAATGAGTTTTTTACCCACTGCCTTCAAGACAAAAACATACTAAACATCTTACCGTAAAAGTGCTCAAGCCCCTTTGGAATCGGTCCCTCTGCTCCCCGCTGGCAATCTCTGGTCTGCTGTCCCCCCGGATTCATAACTTCTATTTGGAGTGTCCTGTAAACAGAGCCGCATCTTGTATAACTTGTAAACCTGGGTGCTGTCTCTGGGTCTTCACTGTTGAATTTTAACATACCCGTCTCATGTCTTCATCCTAATATTTAAGCAGCAGGTTTGAAGTCACAGAATAGGGTCAGAACAGAGCCTGACTCTTGGGTCTGTGTGGCTCCCAGCTCTGGTCCTGAGTTCTAGTATGCTGCATTCAGGAGCTCCTGATTAATAAAAACAGGAAAGAGATGGATGTGAGGGTGAGGTTCATAGAATGTCCTGCTAAGGGATTTGCATCTTGTTCTTTCTGTGAGTGCTCCCCACTTCAGCACCATGTAAAGTGGGGCAAATTTGTTGCCTCCTTCCTAAATAAAACTTCAAGTTTTTCTTGCTCAGATATTGATGAAGCACCCATAGTGAATCCGTCTCCACAGCTTGCTGCTTCTGAGCCCTAGAGGTATGAGGATCTTGGGGATGTTCGATTTGCCAGAGATTTATCTGATCTGCTGCTTCAAGGGTGGACAATGTTGCCAGCAGCCAGGCATCTGGTTGGGGTGAACATGACTAGATCCACATTGTCACTGTTTTTGTGTGTGTGTGACATCCTGGGTGTGGCTGATCTGGAGCCTCCCTCTATGGAGTTGGTCTGTGGCGCCTGTGTAGAGGGGACAGGGCAGTCTCTGAGGGCCCATTATCATCACAGCTGTGACTGAGCCTCCTTTCTAGTCCTTGTCGTTGATTTGGACAGACAGGGGAACATCTTGAGTCAACTGGGCTCTTTATTTTCCACGCTGCCAGCTCTGGAGCATCCTGCTTCTTGGGGTCAGCTGTGACTGGCTCCTGTGGCACTGCTCATCACTACAGTGACTCTCAGTCCCTGCACATCCTTTACTCTTGAAGAGAAGTCCTAGGACAGGACTGTGGCTTGGTTGGTGGAGTTCTTGATAGCATTCAGGAAGCCCTGGGTTTATGCCCAGCCACATGAACCTGGCATGGTGGTGCATGCCTGCAATGCTGGCACTGTGGGTGTGGAGTGTGCGCAGACAGGAGAACCAAGAGATTAGGGTGTCATCCCCACTTATGTTATGAGCTCAAGGCAATCCTGGGCTACAGGAGACCATGTCTCAATTTAAAAAAAAAAAAAAAAAAAAGCTTTAAAATCAAATTAAACAGACAGCATTAATAAGTTGCCTTATGTTAATTGTGAGGAATGTTTAGAAATACCTTTGCATTTTCCATAAGTAAAGGTCACCTTGACCCCAAGCCTCTTCCTGTTGCCCTGACAGCTGGTACATTACCCTTCTTAATCTCAGAAAAGTAGATCGGCTACAACATGGAAGGGATGGCCATTTGCTCTGGGCTGTGAAGGACGTCAGGTGTCCTGCTAAGGAGTTCCCATTTAGACTGCACCTTGAACTGATCGTTTAGGCACAAGAGGCATAAAAGGGATTTCTTGGACACTGTTTTCTGGATTTGCTTTCCTATTCTTGTTTCTCTCTGTAATTAGTATCTCCTGCCCTCAGCTCCGTCAACCCTGCCTGCCACTGACTGGAGCGGCTTTACTCAGTACTCCCTCCACTGTTAGGAAGACGAGAAAAAATCCTGAGGGCATTTACTAGTAGCATCCCAGGGCAGGCCTGCAGCACCCTCTTACTTGTGTTTATTAAAAATCAAAAGATGACTGAGAATACTTTATCCACTTGGTATTTATGTTTTAACATTATTTCAGTGATAGGATATATATGTGTGTGTGTGTGTGTGTGTGTGTGTGTGTGTGTGTGTGTGTACACACACACACACACACACAGTTTTAAATACTATTTGGGGGGAAGGGATATAATTTGGTTGGTAGCGTGCTTAGCTAGTCTTCACAAAATCTCGTTTCCATCCCAGTATCACTTAAACCATGCTTGGTGGCATATACCTATAACCCTAGCACTTAGGAGGTGGAGGCAGGATGATCAGTAGTTCAAAGTACTCCAGTGGCTACTTAGGGAATCTGAGGTCTTCCTCGAGTACATGAAGCCCTGTCTAAGAAACAGATGAAAAGCAATAATAATTTTCTAACTCTGTGTGTGTGTGTGTGTGTGTGTGTGTGTAATTTCAGAAGGAAACTAAAAGAGGGACTATGAAATCTCACTTTTTTTCTCTCTGGGTAGGGTAAAAGAGGAGTGAATTTTTAGGCCAAAGGAGTCTCAGGTGACATCAGTGGTGTTTGTGACAGTGTTGGAGCATCCTCCAGGGAGGGGATTCCTTCTGGTCAGAAGTCAGTGGAGAAAGATAGACTTGCCTGTCTGCTTGTCCTTAGAGCCCTGGTATAATTCACAACCTGCAGTTGGTGCTCAGTGAGTGGATGTAGAATGAGCGACTGAACAAGGCAGCCATCACCATGGCGATCACGCACCTGGAGGTGTAGTGTGGGAGCCAGTGAGATTAGGGAGAGTTACTGCATACATTTCACGACTCACCAACTCAGCGCACACAAGATCCAAATAGGTGAATGACAGGAGCCCATTCCAGGATGATAAATGCCACTGAAATTTGGCCTCAGCTTGAGGGCTCAGAGTGGCAGGGTGGAAGACACATGTCTTGTCTCCTGGGGCCTTTGCTGCTCCTCTGTAGTCACATGCCACAAGCCTCCTTCCATTTCAGATTTAAGCAAGATGTCGGAGAGTTTACATGAAATATCCCGATTTTAAAATTCTAATTTATGATGCTTTAAGGAACAAAAATAATGTACATACAAATAGATTTGGTCAGTAGACTGACCCACACAGTGGCTTCTTTAGAGATAAAACAAAAAGAGGTCCTGGACACAGGGGACCTTTGTTTAAGGGGCATGAGGGCAGAAAAGTTTAAGAGCTCAGAGGGAGCAGCAGATCTGAGTCTGACAAGGCATTCGGGAACTCTGGGCAGTGGTGATGGATGTCTGCTATACAGAGGCCAGAAACTCAAGTGTGTGGTCAATTTCAGGAGCTCAGTGGCAATGCACATCGCATCGTGTACGTGGCTCCCAGCTGCTACTGGGCAGGGTCCACACTATAATTTATGCATCTTTGTTACCAAACTTATTTTTTTTTCTTTTCTTTTTTTTTTTTTTTTTTTGGTTTTTCGAGACAGGGTTTCTCTGTGTAGCTTTGCGCCTCTCCTGGAACTCACTTGGTAGCCCAGGCTGGCCTCGAACTCACAGAGATTCGCCTGGCTCTGCCTCCCGAGTGCTGGGATTAAAGGCGTGCGCCACCACTGCCCGGCCAAACTTATTTTTTTTAAACTTGTTATCTTAAAACTCTGGAAGGAGAGGGGTCTAGCTCATATATAATTATTAGTATTTTTTGAGACACAGACTCATGTAGCCCAGGCTAGCCTTGAACTTACTATGTAGCCTAGGATGACACTAAAATCTGATCCTCCTGCCTCAGCCTCTTGAGTGCTAGGATCACTAACATGTACCATCATACCTGGTGTATGTGGCACTTGGGATGGAACCTAGGGCTTCCTGCCTGCTAGGCAAGCTCACTACCAATTGAACTACAAACCCCGCCCAACATTAGTATTATTACTTTTTTTTTCTTGAAAACCATCATGCTTGAATCTATGATAAAATTCTTTAAAGAGGTACTGGAAAGAATTTACAGGAAACCGTGAGAAATCACTATTTTTAGATCTTCTACATGACAGAACAGACTTTGTCTCGTCTGTTGTCAGGCGGAAGCTATGACAGCGGATCCCATTCCAGGAGGTTTTGTTTTACTGGAGGGAAGCCCAGTTACAATCCCAGTGCTAATTCCTGTCAGCTAACTATCAAAGAACAGATTTCCAGAGTCTCTCAAACATTTGACAAAATTGTTTCTATTTAACACGATTTTGTTTGTTGGATGAGGTATGCATTTTAAGTTAAAAAAGAATGAACAAAGTCTATCCTTGGTGGTAACTAAGTACATCTAATGGAATAGTGTTGGATTTGTGGAGTATGTTTTGTTTGTGTGGTCCTTGTTGAAAACTTGTACTCAGTTATAATTGATACTGTTTTGCAGAGTTAGAAGTTGCCTAGTAGAACAGACACAAGCCGCTTACTGTGTTCCATCCCTGTACCTCCATACACTCCATACAATGCAGGTAATTTGTTCTCACTGCTATGCAGAAGTGGGGTCTCTGAGCCATTGGATGTTCTGTGCACATCATACCGTTTCTCGAGTGTTGACCTCTGCCTGGAATGTTGCATCCATCCCCACTGTTTCTCCTTCTAATCTCTCTCTCTGTCATTCTTCCCTTAACACTTTGTATATATCATGGATATAATACTTACCAGCATTTTCTATGTGTGTTCTGTGTGTGTGTGTGTGTGTGTGTAAGGCAGAGGTCAAAGCCAAGTATCTCCTTTGGGCACTCTCCACTGGTGTTTTGAGACACCATCTCTCCTTGAGCCAGAACTCACCAATTTTGCTAGGTTAGTAGGTCATAGAGCTCCAGGGTACCCTCTGTCTTTCCTGTCCCAGTTCTGAGGTTACAGGTGCACATTGCTGCACCCAAACTCACTCCTCACACTTGTAGAAGCACTTCATTAACTGAGCTCTCTCAACATCTCCCATTGGTATTTTTGATGTTTATTTTTTTTTTCCACAAAACCAAACTTTCCAAAGTCTGTGTCATTAGTCTGCATTTAGGAATGTATCTAATATATAAGAGCTTTTCAAAAAATGGTTGTTAAATTTGTTTAAATCTATCTACTAAGATGGACATCACCCTATATATGACTTAGGCAAATAAAATATTAACCTAGGGTGTTATTAAAAGATCATTAATAGTATTAAAAAATAAATGTCCTTACATATTGTCATTACATAACTCAAACAAAGCAGTGTAATAGTGTCTTTGATAAAAGGCTAGATACACAGTTTAGCCTTTGTGCACCAATTAATTAAAATTTTAACACTATCTTATTGTATTTAAAGATACCTTGCACTGATTTAAAATTTTAATATTGGGGGCTGCAGAGATGGCTCAGCAGTTAAACACTTGCTACTCTTGCAGAGGACCCAAGTTGGGTTCCCAGCATACACATCTGGCAGCTCCCAAGCTCCCATAACTCCAACTCCAGCAGATCTAACCCTGTCTTCTGGCCCCCACAGGCACTTGCATACAGGTGACAGGCACGCACGCGCACACACACACACACACACACACACACACACACACACACACACCTGCACACACGCAAAAATAAAATTTTAAATCTTTAAAATATTAAAAACAAAATATACATTTTTAACACTGGATAAGAAGCCTAACGTAAGCCCTTGTTGTAAGCAGTTCCACTCAGATCGACAGAAAGTTACTCACTGTGCCAAAGCCTCGTGTGGGAGAGTCAGTTGTACTGTGAGGAAACCATAGTTCTCAGAACTAACGACTGTGACAACGTACGATATTACAACTTAGAACACGGTCATTCTCCCCAGCAGTGACGTTGTAAAGGTCACACAGTGAGTCTGAAAGCACCTTCTCAGTGACTGCTTGGGGAAGAGTTTGACTGTGGTCCTTTGCTTCCTGCAGCTGCTCCTGCCGGCACCGTACCCTCTCTCCACTCCACACACAGCCCTTATCCCTCAGTCTTAATCACGTGCTCTACTGGTTTCCCTGCTGGCATAGGGTAGACTTGAGGTGCCTACATATTTGTATTTTCACTAATTAAAAGTACTTAACAAGGGACTAGGGAGATGGCTCCTTGAATCATGCACTTGCCACACAGGAGTGAGGACTGGAGTTTAGGAAAGTCAAGCAGGGGTGGCAGGCGCCTGTAACCCCCGTAGGGAGGCAGAGACAGTGGATCCCCATGGCAAGGTGAGTAGCTAGACTAACCAGAATTGTTGAGGTCCAAGTTCAGTGAGAGACTCTCCTTCAATGAATGAAACAGAGAGTGATGGAGAAGGAAACTTGATGTCAGCTTCAGGCCCCTTCAGGCACACACACATGTTCACCTGATCCCACACACATGTAAATATGAATATCCACATATGTGTTTATCACACACACACACCATTTAACGGTATTAAAATAAAAGAGACCCAAGTTTATGGAAATAGCTAAAAGTAGCTATTGTCTGTACCATACGTCCCTAGGAAGCCATGAGGTAGTTCGGTGGTTTCACTTGGGTTACTAGAAAGTCCGAGAGTTCTGAAAGGGCCTCTTTTCAAGCTAAGTAGAGAAATGAGAGGAAAATACCAAAGTCAGACTGGTGAGAAAACCCGTGCAAACTGATTTACCCCACTTCGGAAGCTTCCCAAAAAGGAGACTCAGAAACGGGGGGCCAGCAGGACCTTGCTGAAGGTCTCCTGTTTCCCCTCAGCCACCACCCAGTGCCAAGAGACACTTTGAAGGTTACCTTCACTGTGAGATCACCACCACTGTTGCCCTCACCAGGCCTGGAGGTGAGAAGTGATTCCTCTGCGTGTTCCCATTGCTACCCAGGTGTCACCAAGCCCACTGAGGTTATGCCAGAGTATAGTAATGTTTGAAATGGGCAGTATAATGTTCCTGCCTGTAGCACGCAGACCCGAGGGGCCACCACAGGAGGAGGTCCCCATTCTCTTGAGCATGTCCCATTCCAGGTATGAACTGCTGTTCTGTGAGCACACCATTACTCCTTTGCAGTGACAAGGAAGAGAAAAGTGCCAGGCCTGCTCCCCGCAGTGGCTGCTCCTGTCATGGATGTGAGGGAGATTCTGTCTTGTCATCGGCATGTGGCCAGTGACATCATTCTAGAGGCCACTTCTTGTACTGGGTAGTGAGGCAGGTCAAGGGAGATAAAGAGTGTGTTTTCTTACTTCCGGCGTTCAGCGTACTGCTTGGCAGCCAGGCACTGGGTGGGTCTGGGTCACGTGCCTGGCCAGGGACAGGAGTTACCTGGTCTTCACGTCCTGTGTGTTCTGTATTCGAGGACGATCTGAGCACATTAGCTTCAAGACTCACTTGCTGGTCACCTTAAAATAAACTCAGCAACAAACAGCCTTCTGTTTTCATCACAGAGACACGCTTTGCTTGTGAACGATGATCTTTCCTCACTTACAGATCATTATTAGTAGCCGTCTCTGCTACTCGTTCAGCTCATTTAATTCGTTCCCCAACCATAACAATTGGATAGTTTTCATATTTGAATTATTTTCCTCATAAATTGTATTATCTTTGGCCAAAGGCTTTTTTCTTTGGTAAATGCTTTTGACTATCTGGCCTTTTATAGCATCAATTTCATCTTTAAATGCCTGCGGAGACACGCTTGACTGCTTATAAATTTTCTAGGATAGTTCTGTAAGAATCCTTCACTTTCCAAAGATCGTATGTATCCATCCTGGTTCCCAACAGTTTATAACTGCCAAAATAATTTAAAAGGCATTTTCCCTGTGCAACTTAGTTTAGTGAAGAAACATTTTGTCTGAGTAAGTGGAGTGGGAAGTTGGGGTCCAGGCACTGAAGGTCTCCAGCACCCTTCTGAGCAATGTGGGGTGGGAAGAGAGTGTTGCATTAAGAGTCTGGCCATATAGCTTAGTCTTGATTGTGCTTCAACCCGGGGGTGAGAGGGGGAGCTGTGTCAGGGCGTTTCTTGTTGGGAACTGAAGTGTTGGTCTGCTGATGTTCCCTGGGCATCTGCTCCTGGATTATGCATTTTAGCTTCTAGAAATTCAACTCAAATGTTGACATCTCCTCTGGCTTATTGTTCCTCTGTGTGTCTCATCAGATTCTGGGGTTGCAGCCTGAAGAATTCAGACTCTAGCTGATACTGGAGTAGTCATCAGCATAAACCTGAGTGGTATAAAACAAATTAGTCTCTCATGCTTAAGGTTCAGATGTGGTGTGAGTTGGGCAGAGAATGTCTGCTCTTCGAAGCCACTCAAGGCTGAGGCTGATGGAGCAGCCCATGTCTTAGATGCCAATGATAACTGTCAGGGAGCTGTCTGGTGTGTACATGTCTGTATATGCATATGTATCTACTTAGCTTTTTAAAGCCCGAATTGCATTGGCTACCATGGGTACCCCCCCCCACACACACACACACCAGAATGAGGAGCAGGGGCATATTGTCTTGTCTTGGCTCAGCTAGGAGAATCCATGTATGTGGAGTACTACAAGGTTGCCACCGTGCATCTCAGAGAGCATCTTCTAACCAAAGCTAACCATGGAGGGGGTTTTAAAAGATAGTTAACAGACTATTGTTTGGCACATTTCAACATTGTGCAGAATAAGAGTGATAGCTGGTGTGAAAACATTAAGGAGGGGGGAGGGCAGGAAAGAGGAAGCTTAGATGATGACCCAGGGGGCAAAGTACTTGCTAATGCAAGCATGAAGCCCTTGAGTCTGGATCCCAAGCACCCACATAAAAGCAAGGCATGACAGTGCATGTCTGTAATCCAGATGCTGAAGACACAGACAGACAAGTCCCAGGGGTTTGCTGGCCAGCCTGGCCTAAATGGTGAGCTCTAGGTTCGGTGAACGACCCTACTGTAACCAATAAGATGGAGAAGAGAGACAGACAGAGAGAGAGACAAACAGAGGTGACATCAGCTTCTGGCTCCTATACAAGTACAAGCATGACAAGCATACATACACATACATACACATATACACATCCATTAATAGGAAGTAGAGAAGTATTCCAGGATTGATCAGTGGATTAGAAAAATAGTCTACCCAATAAACATTTCACCCAGTGTTACATGGCCTCCTCTTAGTGACAAATGTCAGTCCAAGATGACAGTGAAAATTTAGGGAAAGGAAAATGATGATGTGAGATCAGTCACAGCATAGTGTGGACGGTAGTATCCTGCATAGCTGCCCATGTCTAAAAGATCACCAGTCTTTATCTTAAGGGTATTATTCACATAGTATTTATTTATGTGTCTTTTTCCCACCCATGTGAATTTCTTCAGGAAGAGGTCATTGCTGTGTATCATGTACCCTGCATGGAGTTTGTAGCCATAATGGGACTGTTGAATTATGGATGGAGACCAGCTGACAACCCTCTCCCCTGGTACCCATGTGCCTGTGGTTCTGTTTGCAGGGCTCAGCACTTCATGGGGCTGGTAGCTGCTGCTGAAGTGAGATAGCATTTCTGAGATTCCTTATGGCTGCTTTGTTAATGTCGGTGGGGCCAGCTAGGAGGGATCATAAAGCAGCAGCAAGGTTAGAAATGGGCAAAGTGAATTTGTCTCTGGGCCGTAGCTTGCTGAACAAATTATGCTCATCCGCATGTGTAGAATGAAGACTATCTGAATGACTCCGATGAAGTTATTTAAGAATGTAATAACTCATTCATTTTCTTTCTTAATTAAAAATATTTTAGTTGCATGGCTGTTTTACCTGCATGTATGTCTGTGGACCACACATGTGTCTGGTGTCTGTGGAGGCAAAAGAGGGTACTGGATACCCTGGAAATGGAGTGAGAAAAGACTTCTAGCCATCATATGGGTGTTGGGAATTGAACTTGGGTCCTCTAGAAGAGCAGTCAGTGCCCTTACCTATTGTGGGGATTAGCAAGGCAACTCCACATAGTTAAAAAGGAGGTTTATTTTGAGGTAACTTACAGCCAGTAAAGGGGTTGGTTACAGGATCTGGGAGAGGTGAGGTGCAGTCCAGCAGGGTTCTCTGGAGAACTCTCGACCTACCATCCAGCATCCAGGATCATGAGGAACCAAGAGGACCAGCACATCCGAATCTCAGGTCTTAAGGGCTCCCATCTCATCCCCGTACCAGGGACGAGTCATAGGTAGGCATGGCAGTTACCAGAAGCCTCACTGGGGTAGTACTTCCAGGTCAAAGCTGGAACAGCTACCCACTACACTTACCCTCTAAGCCATCTCTCTAGATCCCTCCTCCATATGCTTACCTGCACATCTTTATCATCATGACATTTCTAAACATAAATGATTTAACTGCGTGTACACATTTGTGTTTGTACATGTGTGTGGGTGTGCACTGGGGGCCGTGATCGGTCTTGGGTGTTTTCTTCAATCACTCTCCATCTTAGTTTTTTAAACAGTGTCTTTCTGAACCTGGAGCTTCCACCAGGATTGTGGACAGCTTCAGGGATGTCCCCATTGCTGCCTCTCCAGTGCCTGGTTACAGATGTGTATTGCCGTGTCTAACTTTTATGTAGGTCCTGGGGATTAAACTTAGTTCCTCATGTTGGCATGACAAAACCTTTACTGAGTGAGCCACATCCCCAGCTATTATTTAAATGGTAGTCCTTGTGGTGTGGCTGTCACACTTGAGGGGTGTCAGTGTCTGGTTTAGTAGGTCCAGGGCCAGGTCTGGAATTCCTAGCTAGTTTTCTGGGGTAGACTGTGCTGCTGATATGAGGACCACACTTTGACAAGCAAGGCCATGGAGGAAAGGACATAGAAACTGTAAACAGTGCTGGCCTTGAGTCTCCAGGAAGCTGCTCCATCAATTGCAGGGTCCAGCTGCTCAGCCCCTCAATTCTTGTCTCTATAAGACCACAGTTGACCCTTGCTGAAGAGACCGAATGGTAGGCTGGTGCCGTCTCTAAGATCTGCTCTGTCTGGATGTCTTGTACAGTATGGTGCTGATGAGGAACTGTGGACACTGGTTTCATATTCAGCATGGACATGGCACTGTACAAGATGGTGGAAATAGGACACAGAAAGCAGACACCCCACAGGCCCGGGGAGCAGGTATAAAGTCTAGAGAGGTAGGGATGAGTGGGTTGCTCAGGGTGGGCTGTTCTTCATGGCAGAGCTGTCTCCTGCACAAAAGGCATCTTGGAATCTAGACTTCAGTAATGTCAGGCCATTTCCAGAAATGCTTATCTCTTCTGAGATTCCAGGTTGCTGACCTCCTACAGGTTTATAAAGCGAAGAGCATAAAATTATTCATATTGCCAGCATTTTAAACTCATGCTCTCAACAAATAGGTAAAATCACGATATGAATGTCAGAAACATGCATGAAGTCCTTTGCCTACACTGCTAAGGTTTGAGCAGCTGGGGGAAGGGGAAGAAAATCTGAGACTTTGCAGTGCAGCTTATAGACAACTGACCAGCATTAGCAGGTCAGGTATGTGGCTTTCTCTAGTCTTAGCATCTCAGACAGCTTTTATCATGGTTTACTGCTAATCTTTTTAAATTGTGCTTAATGTCAGGTTTAGAAATTAATATTAGGTATAAAATAATAATAATTTTAGTCAACTTGAAGTATTTTTTTTCCCCGTGTCAGGGATCATACTCTGAACTTCACACATGCCAAGCAAACAATCCCCAACAAGCTACATCACTAGACTCTAATGCTTTTATCACCAGCTATTTAACATTAGATTAAAGATTATAGTTTATTAATCATAATTATTATAATTGACTTGGATAAAAATATAAATTCATTGTATAGGTCATGGCAAATTATGTGGTAAATATTTTGTTTTGGGCACAGGGTCTCCTGTGTGTCCCTGGTAGACCAGACTGGCCTCAAACTCATGGAAATCCCTTGCCTCTGCCTTCTGGGTGCTGGGATAAAAAGCTTGCACCACCACACCTGACAAAAAAATATTTTTGGTAATAAATTGAGATACTTAGAAATGTTGTGGGGACAAAGGTAATATTTTGAGCTCTGGACTGTGAAGTGAAACCATGTATACAGTCTGTTATTATGATTAAAATGACCCAGACCTATTGCAATTAAATAGCATTTTTAAACTATTATTTTAACCAATAGATACCATATGGATTCTGTTTAAATTCTTGGCATTCAAAAAGTGATGCTCTGCAAGACTGTGTGTGAACGGCTTTGTCCTAAGGGTGGTGGTATTGGGGTACGGTGGGTTCTACTGGAGAATGGTGGGTTCTATCAGGGAGAGGTGGGGTCTATAGGGAAGTAGTGGGTTCTATTGGGAAATGGTGTGTTCTATTGGGGAGTGGTGGGTTCTACCAGGGAGCAGTGGGTTCTACTGGGGAGTAGTGTGTTCTATCGGGGAGCGGTGAGTTCTACCAGGGAGCAGTGGGCCTATCAGGGAGAGGTAGGTTCTATTGGGGAGTGGTGGGTTCTGGCAGCTTGTCCAAACCAAGGCTCTTCATCTCACTAGTTCTGGGGTTACAAGTCATCCCTGCCAGCACTCTACTTTTTTTGTGTGTCTTTTGTGGATCAAATTCAGGTGCTATGGCTTGTGTAGCAAACACTTCACCAAGGCAGCTATCTCCTCAGCCCTAGACAAACCTTTTCTTGCTTCCAAAGTACTGATGGGAAAATAAATCCAAGAATCTGCTCCCCAATTCTTGAAAAACTGTAATATGAGACAATTATAGATGATGTCCTGTGTACTGTAAATTCACTAAAGTCAAGCCCTGTGCCTTAGTGCTTAAATGAATCAGTGGAATAGATCAAGGATCTCTATGACTGGAGAAATCTGACATATTAAAGTTGGTACATATCTTCCTGTAAAAGATGATTTATTCTGTCTGCCATTGATATAACTGACTGTACATCTGGAAGAAACCCTATACAATGATTAGCTTCATGTAACTTATTCAAAATGTTCTAACAGTATACTAGTGATAGAGGTGGGGTCGAACCCAGGTCTGTCTTACCCAAAGTCACTGTACTGTAGTTTAAAAGTTCATAGACAATTCCCAAAAGGAGAGAAGAGAAACTTGGTAACATCTGGTTGTTTTCTTTCATTTTATAGTCACTATAAGCAATCCTTTAATGAACATACTTAGGTATACACTGATAAATACATTCATGACTTCCTTTTAGTACAGTAGTAGAAACGAAGAGGCGAAGTCTGAGGTCATTCATGTTTTTAAAGACTTTTGAAATGAGCTTCCAAACTGCTCTTCAGTAAGGCCACGCCACTTTAATACTTCTATTCCTTTGCTACATTTCATTCCTCACTGCTTTTCTCTTCAGAATAAACTACCATTTGCCATAGAGAAGTTCTACCTGCCCCCCTCTGCCTTCTATATTGATAATTTTCTAATGATGGTTAGACATCAGCTCATGATGGAGGTGTGTTCTGAGAAATGCATTGCTGGGTGATGTCATTGTTATGGGAACATACTAGTGTTCTTATGCAAGCTTAGATAATGCAAATCTGTCCCAGACGTGGTCTGTAGATGCTGTCAGGCAGTAGACCTGATATGTAATTGGCTGCTCTGGGATGATGGGATAAACTGGCTTGTAATAAATGTTTCAAGTTTTATTTTATTGATCTCTATGTGTATAAGTGTGTGAGAGAGATATGTGTCTATATGTGTAAATAAAGGCACACATGTGTTAAATATTCTTGTCTTCACCTCCCATATCATCATAGGAACACTAAAATCAGACCCACACTACAGCATCCAGCTTTTGTGTGAGTTCTGGGGACTTGAACTCAGGTCCTCATCCTAATGCAGCAAGTGCTTCACCCACTGAGCCTGGGCCTCTTACGGTAAACTGTCTCTCAAAATAGAGTATATGCTAAAATAAATGATAAAAGCATGGGGTAGCGAATACAAAACCCAGTCAAAATCATTATCAAGTGTGACCACCTGCCCATTGTTGTGTGGGCTGCCAGGTCTGTAGGTTCTTCTTACACTATCACCACAGGTACAAGTCCATGAGCATTGAGCTCAGCTCTGATGCGCTCACACCTCACACCTTGCTGTGTGACACCTCACACCACATGATAGGAGTATTTGGACTTCATCATCTCATGGAAACACCAGGACATCTTTATGTGACATCAGCAGAACTTAGGGCTTCCCATGAGGTCTGACCTAATGGTTTGTGTTTTTGTTAGCTATGTGCATGTTGATATTATCTAGTGATCTCATGGAGAAAACACTTCTTCTTTACTCCAAATATTATCATGTATCGTGTTAATCAGAGATACTTGCTAAAACAGAGCATGTGGAACAATGGCTGGCTTTAGTTTTAGAGTGTCCATTTGTCACCTGAGGGGCAGTGAGCTTCCTCTCCTCCATTGTCTCTAAACAAGTGGCATCCTCCATAGAGCTTGCTCTTTATGACTTCTGTCACCTCCTTATCATCTTGTGGAAGGACAGTGTATTTCTGAAGTGTAGGACTTATACAGTGTGGAGGCTGGCTCCTATCTCCAGCTATCTTTCATGCATGTGTGTCTCTGATAGAATCAGGAATTTACTGGACTCATTCCAAAGGCTGTGAAATGTGCACTTTCTGACTTCTCATCTTCTGTGAGGGTATATTCTTTTTTTTGGAAGGCATGGCAGGGTTGAATCAATATTATTACTTTTCTTCCACATAATTTTGTACACTTGTAAACAGCAGAAATTAATATTGTAATGGTAATATTTTATCAATTATTTGGTATATATACAACTCCTTCCGAGCTGCCATTTAAAAGAAGTATCCCTTGTGCTAAGGAAAATACCAGAATATTCCCTTCAGAGCGGGGATTTTATGTCTTACTATATTCAGTGTGAAATAGGGTGGAGATGTGTTGTGAATCACAGAGGCCACAAGGCTAAATTTACTGTGTTTACATGCTATGCTCAGAGGTCCATGTGCTCCATGCTTTGGTTTTGTTTTTACTGTTTAGTTTAGACTTGAATTATAATACTCTAAACAAATGGAAATGATCACAGGGATATTTTAAGTTGGCCCTGGACAGTAGTACCATTGCAGACCTTTCTATAAATGGCTTTCTTAATGCACAGAAAAGCTCTTTTACTTTTACTGTAGATGAGCTAACTCATAAACAGGGGTCTGAATCATGACTTGGCTTTCTTATGCACAAGCTGCATTGTCCAAAATTTAGCCAAAAATGCTGGAGGAACAGTTAAAACCTAATTTTTTTCTACATATAACACTAAAGCTAAACAATGTAGCTTTATTTATAGTCTCTTTAAATCTGCAGTAAAATGTATTTCATTTGCAACTTCTGTAAACTTTAGCACAGGTGATACTGACTTGGTATAGTCAGTTTGGATGTGTAGCTGTATGTATAGATACACATTCATTATGTGTGCATACATAGGGATCTATACATGTGTCCCAATGCTATAGCTCAAGTGTACATTTATACATGCATACCACATATACATATACATACATGAGAAAGCAGAAATTACAATGGATTTATTAAAGAGGCTACATTGATATCTATTGTTTGCTGGTTGGTTGTTGGTTTTTTGTTTGTTTTTGAAACCCAAATAGACTTTATTATAACAGTAAGTTGTAAATCTACAAAATAATTTTTTATACCACTATGGCCATATAACTTGTATCCCATGCACAATCTCACATAGCTGTAAACCTGTGCTTCTCAGGTCTGGGCCCCACGGAAACACCATGTTGGGGTGCCACTGTTTTCTGCCCTCTAAAGATTGAAAGTTGTTGAGCCTCTGGAGCAGGGTTTGGCACCGCCCCTCGGCTAATATTTTTATTGACAGATTGTAAGAAGTTTTGCTGTCTGCCTTCTGGAGCTCTTTTAATGTCTCTGTGAACATACAGTATTCCAGTGCAATCACTGTGGCTTTTATATTGCCGTTATTTGCATTTTATTCCATTTTCTAAATGTAGTGTTCTGATGAATTAATGTACTTAAAATCAATATGCTTTGGCAGGGATAAGAATTATGGGTACGGCACAAGTTGTCAGGGGTTCAGTCAGAGCAGTTTTGGCAGCTGCTTGACTGGAACCTATTTGTCATGTCCCCCTCACCCTTGGCTTCTCCCAGGTGATGGCTGTCACTCACTGCTTGTGTTGGGATTGTTCGGTGGAGTCATTCTTCACCTGTCTTGGCTCTCATGCCTCCTTGATCTTGGTGGATATGGAGTAAAAATGAACTTTTAGAACAGGAAGAGCAAGCCAGGGAGTCTCTGTGCACTTGGCAGATGTCTTCGTACATTTGTGGGTAGTCATTAGAAATTGGAAATGCTGCGTGTGATGCCAATAGTTATTACTATGACAAGTGATGTTTTAAGAAAGAAAATGTTTTTAAAGAACTCTTGTCATATTTCCTCCTATTTTTATGTCTTGATAGTTCAAGAAAATGTTTTACTCTATTGAAGACAAGAGATTTATAGGTGTGAGGTTGTTTTTTTTTCAGTATTCCTCTAGAGCTTTAATAATTGTATTAGCTTAAATCTTTGATCATTCTTGTTTGTTAAAGGAAAATTCAAATACACCCCTTAATAGTGTTGAGGGAACTTAACTGTCTTTTTAGTGAACAGTGGAAAAGAAAGAAGAGTCTAGTTAATGACTCCATGCCTACTTTTTTACGTCATTCAAACTAAGCTTTAGAAAATTTAAAATGTTTCTTTTTGTTCTTTCATAGTTTGCATATAGTAACCGTTGCTTGCATGCAGTAGGTCTTTTTCGAGACTTAAAACACAGCCAAAAGCTTTCTTAAACATGAGAACACATCTGTGTTTATAATGCAATATTTATTAATATGGGTCCTATTACGTTAATATATCTGTACCTGATGGGTATGTGAATTATTTAAAGTGAGCATCTGGGCACTATTTTATGGTATTTGAAATAAAATGAATTTTTAATGTTCATATGTAAGATGATACTCCAAGATGATCCTGGTTTTCAACTCCAAATGGGAAATCAGCAGCAATGTTTGTCCCAGGTCAGGGGAACCTAAAGTCAGGCACAGGCTTTAAATTAGGCTAATTATGTATGCGTTCTCATACCATGGTGTTAATGATTCTTGAGTCCGTTTTGACCTTGCTTGCATGCTTCTTCAGGTGCCTCCACCCTGCAATTAAAGCTGTTCAAAAATAAAACTGCAACATCCATTTGGCTGACCTCAACTTTCCCCCTCAATTTAGAAGCTATTTATACAACAGACAACTTTTCGAATTTTTTTAATTGAAAGTTTTTCTTAAAAGAATTATTTAGATACACCAACTCTGAATCATAAATTACGAGCTTTTAAAGATTCTTTTAGGGTGGTTCAGGAAGACAATTTATTTCAATTATATCATTCCTTTGATCATATTCATCCTCCGTAGCCTCTTTCCTCCACCCCATTTATTCCTCCTGTTAGTCTCCTTCCTTTCTCCACTGTCCACGCTGCTCTCTCTCTCTCTCTCTCTCTCTCTCTCTCTCTCTCTCTCTATCTATCTCTATCTCTGTCTGTTATATGATGTCTACATATAATCTGCAGACCACAAATGAGGAAATCTGGTATTGGTCTTTCCATACATTGTTTTTTCAGGCAACGTCATCATTTTGTTTTTCTTGGTGGCGGAGTAAGACTTCTTTGTGTATTGATACCACATTTCCTTTCTCTATTCATCTGCTGATGGATATTTGTTTGTGAAAGTACATATATTGTGGCCTGAATGGTCCGTGTTTCACTGAGGTGGAACACCTAAGTGGGAGATGGCATCCTGTTGGTTGATGGTTGCTGGCAGTGGAGGTCCAGGCGCTTGGTAGATTTTGGACATGCCTGCTCTCTTAGTTGCACCAGTCTCCGGTGGCTAGTAGATGTCCACTCACCTCATATGGTCTGCCATTGTCTGAACAAAAGGCAGAATTTGCTAATGCAGTGGCTTATTTTATATACTTTTCCCTTTGAAATTATTTTTTCCTTTACTGGTCCACATTGGAAAGGCTTCCTCCTCTTGATTTGGTCCTGAGATAGACTGACCATGGAGCAGGATCTCACTTATTCGTGGCTGTGGATCACATTGAGCGATTTATCTCAGCTGTCATGCAATTTGCTAATTAGGTCATTTCTTGGGGTAAGGGAAAGGAAAATAATAATCATAAAGGAAATAATCATTACCTTCTCAGAACAAAGCAGCAGCAATCAAATGCTCTTGCCTCATTTTATTCGGATGTCTCATAACCCAGAAGCAGAAGGTTGGCTCATACTGTTGCAGTCACCACATTCCTCACTTTACCTGGAGATTGTAGGGCAGGTATTGAAATGGGTTCTTTAAGGGGTGATCAGTTATATGGTTCTACTTTACTCATTAAGGTGTGTGTGTGCAAGCGAGTATGTGCATGCATGATGAATGTACACATGTATTTTTAGGTGCACACACTTATACATTTGCATTCCAGGTTAACAGTCCACATCAGATGTCCTCTGTCACTCCCACTTTTTTTTTTTTTTTTTTTTTTTTGAGGCAAGGAGATCACCAGTTTCTACTAGACTGACTGATACGTGATGGTGTTTTATGTGGGTGCTAGGCCTATGAACTTGGGCGTAACACGAATCTTAAAAGGTCTTAATAATAAAAAGACTCAGGAACCAGGTATTGGGGTGAATTCTGAAAGATCAGAGAAGCAGAACAAGCCACAGCTAACCTCACCTCACCAACTTCTCAGCCGATCCTGTTTCCTCAAACTGGAAGCCTCTGAGTCCTCATCCAAATGGATCACAGCTGAACTGCTGCTAAAAGCCTAAAAGCTTAAAATGCCTCTGGTTCCTGGTCCTCAGTGCCTTATACACCTTTCTGCTTCCTGCCATCACTTCCAGGGATAGGTAGATAAAGGTGTGTGTAGCCATGCCTGGCTGTGTGACCTTGAACTCATAGAGATCCACATGGATTTCTGCCTCCAGAATGCTAGGATTAAAGGCGTGTGCTACCACTGCCTAACCTTTATGTTTAATATAGTGGCTGTTCTGTTCCCCGACCCCCAGATATGTTTATTGGGGTGCACAATATATCAACCTCACTTGGGTCCTCATACTTGCCCAACAAGCACTTTACCCACTGAGCAGTGGCTCCAGTTCCTCAATGTTTTTAAATCATCAAACTGAAAGCATTTGGAAAACAGAAAATATAAAGTAGGAAAAATTGAAAGTATCTCATAAAAGGTACTCTCATATAGATACATATTTACTTGATAAATTTCCTTTCTGACCTTTTCACAAATTTAATTATTATTTTATATTGTATGACTGAGTTTCCTGAGTACGTTGTTAGAGCAAGAGGGAAGTGTTGTGTAACGTTCATAGACGGCTATGAAGTAGCAATTTTCCACTGATGAGAGTTAGATCTTGTTTGTTGTCAAGAGAAGGAGAAGGAGGAAGTGGAGGAATAAGAGGAGGAAGAGGAAGAGGCAAAAGCAGAAGCTGCTCCAGGCTAGAGAAGGTGGCATAGACCTGATTCTCTCCCCTCCTCCCTGCCAGGTACAAATTAATACAAGAAAGAAGCTGGGTTTTCAAAAGTAGTAGGGAGACACAGAATTGCAGCAAGACATTGGGAAAAGAAGGCCAGTACCATTGTGGGTCATCTCATGTGGCCTCACCCAACAAAGGCATACTCTGACCTCTGAACTGGCAGCAAGGCAACCTCCTGCCCTAGATCAAATAGGGGGAACCTAACCAACAGAGCTTAACTGACACTTCTGTAACATGCCACCTAAATCAGAATAGCACCCTGTCAAGAATTCATGGGATAGTTGCTAAGATGAAGCAGGCATTGGTCTATAGACATTTAAGACAAGTATATTCATGAAGTGAGATCTCTGACCACAACAAAGTTAGAACCATAGTGGAGTTTGACTAGGAATCTATAACAGGACAGTTGGGAGAATCTCCTCATGAAACTACATGCTCTTAAATTACACAAGGGTCAAAGAGATGGACTTAGGGGAAACAAAAATGCATAGAAAGGAGTATAAACAAGAATGTATCTATCAGAAGATGTGGGATGCAAGTAAATCAGTTTTGAGGGTGAATTTTGTAGCAATTAAGTCCTCATATTAAAAATGAAGAGGGGTCTCAATAGCAGTCCCCCTAACTCAAAAATTTTGAGAAGGATGGAGATATAGCTTATTTGGCAGAGTCCTCTCTACTGTGCCTGAAGTCAAGCATGGCTGCACATGCTTGCAATGCTAACACTCCTAAGGTGGGAGCGGGAGGATCTGGAGTTCAAGGTCATACTGGCTATGTCTCAAAAAAGTTATTAAAGAAATTATGGAAGAAAGGAGCTATAGAATATAGCTCAATGATAGAGCTCTTAAGTGGTATGCAGGATTCCATTCTCTGCACTGTCCTCTCTACCCTAAAATACACACACACACACACACACACACACACACACACACACACACACAGTGTTAAGGTGGAGGAGCAAAATAAGCCCAAAGCAAGTTAGAAAGAATGAAAAAGCTGAAGTCATTGCAATTGAAAACAGGAAAACAATAGAGAAAAATTAGTGAAGCAAAAATCTGGTTCTTTGAAAATATAATCAGTTGACAAACCTCAAGCAAAATTGAGAAAGAAAAAAAATGGAAGACATATACTACTAATGTCAAGAATGTAATGAGACAATACTACAGACCCTGAAGCCATCGAGAGAATAATATAGAAGAATTTCACACTCATAAATCTGCAAAATAAGAAGTAATAAAATCAACTTGTCAAAATTAAATCCACAGGGAGTATAAGCCTTGCTGGGGAATCTGAATAAGAAAATGGACTGTGCCTATGTCACATCCTGGTCACCGTTGGAGTATAGTTATGCGAGATTACATTGCTGAGGGTAACTGAGTAAAGGATACCCTGGATCTCATATCATTCCTTGTAGCTGTGTGAGTATACAATTATCAAAATAAAAATTTCAGTTACAGGGAGACTTACAAGGTGTTGCTTCAGGGGCTGAGCCTGTGTCCTCATTCCTGCATCTGAGCCTTCATGCTGTTCTGAGGATTGCATTGCTGGTGGTTTTATGTGATTGTATATAATCCCAGTGCACATAAATTAAAATGTGCGTTTCTATATGAACAGCCAGCCCTCTCTCTGTTGTCAGTTCACATCCTTTCATTCAACCAACCGTGGATTGAAAATATACAGGGAAAAATATCTATATTGAACATAAGCCAACTTGGTCTCCTTATTTTTCTCTAACCTTTATAATTTAATACATTTTACATGGAATTTACATTGTATTTGGTATCACAATTATTTAAAATAAGAAGGTGAGTTTATACTAATTATATGCAAATTCTATATCTTTTTTTTTTTAAGTGAGGGATTTACCTATCTCTAGATTAGGAATCAAAGTAAGGATGGGCTCTGGCACCAATGACTCATGAATCTCTCTCTTCCCCTGCACCCTCTTCCTCCCTCCCTCCTTACATTGAAATTACATAAATATATGCATAAGGAAAAATATATAATATATAAAGAGAAGTATTTTTCTTTTTTTATTGCCAAAATCAATATCAAAGGTAGTTTTTTTTTCCTGATTTTCAAGGAGAAAAAATTCTTGTTTCTCTCACATGGTTTGAAAGTTTCACCAAATATTAATGTTTGAAATTACCTAAGTATCATAAGCTAGACATGTCCTGTTAGGTGGGACTGCACTGAAATGGGTAATATGGCGGCCACAGCGACATTGTGCGTTTTATAGAAATGGGAATCTCATATGCCATCTCTTTCCATATAACCACAAGAATTGCTTGGGAAAATGGAGGTTTCTTTGTGAAGATGTTGAAGTTGGGCATTGGGTTAAAGGGATTCCTAGAAAGGACAGAAGATTGCCACTGCTTGGAGCTGAGATGTGCTCTCTTTATTTCTGTCTCTCATATTTCATTCTTCCAGAGTTTTTGGCTTTTGCTGTATATGCTGCCTGCAGTGGGATTATTAGTGATCTCCAGGGTCTTAATAGGCCTCAGTAAGGAGGAAGGGGAAGATAGGGTTACTATTGCTGTGAAGAAACACCATGACCAAAAGCAAGTTAGAGAGGAAAGGATTTATAAAGCCTTACACTTCGGCATTGCTGCTCATCACTGAAGGAAGTCAGGACAGAAACTCAAGCAGGGCAGGAACCTGGAGGCAGGAGCTGATGCAGAGGTCATAGAGGGGTGCTGCTTACTGGCTTGCACCTTGTGGCTTGCTCAGCCTGCTTTGCTATAGAAACCAGGACCACCAGCCCAGGGGTGGCAACACTCACAGTGGCCTAGGCCATCAATCACTACTTAAAAATGCCCTATCACTAGATCTTATAGAGGCATTTTCTCAATTGAGGTTCCCTCCTTTCAGATAATTCTAGCTGTGTCAAGTTGTCATAAAACTAGCCAGCATGGGAACCCTCTCTACTCCAGGCCATGGGCAAAGGACAGTGACTGGGCCCAAAAGACCCCATGGACCCAGGGCAGAGAATGCTCCTGAATAGGGTGGGGCATTTATGTGCTACACATGGTCAGTAACTGTTCTGAGCTGTCTGTAGTCATCCCCACAGTTAAATTATGAAGATGTTTGTGATTTCTAAGGTATACCTG
Organism: Peromyscus eremicus; assembly: GCF_949786415.1. NCBI lineage: Eukaryota > Metazoa > Chordata > Mammalia > Rodentia > Cricetidae > Peromyscus > Peromyscus eremicus. Next base: position 29,681,542 of record NC_081438.1, on the reverse strand, counting down.
TGATAACTTTTGATTTCAGAAGACTTTCTCCCTTCATAATGATGATCCAATTGTTAGAGACTATCAAAAATTATTCATGCTAGGCCTGATGAGTCATGCCTGTAATCCCAGCACCCATAAGGTAAAGGCAGGAGGCTGCTTGGAGTCTGAAAGCAGTCTTGGCTACTTTATAAGTTCAAAGTCAGCCTTAGCTATAGATTGTTATCTTAAACAAACAAACAAAAGGCCCCAGACAAACAGTGTTTGAGAAGAAACATTTAAATAAGCAGTAACTTTTGTATGCTGTAAATATGTATCTTACTAAATAAAAATGTACTCCACTCCAAATTCATTCTTTTTTTTCCCCTACCCAATTCAAGGTAATTACTGAGATTGCTTGAAAGAAGCCTTTGACAATGGGCATTAGAAGGTATAGCTGAATGTTTTAAAGTTTCCAGGTGTTTACGGAATATAATTTTTTACTACTCAAAGCATGAAAGTAGAAGGAAAATCGAAAGCAAGCGTGCTCCTGTCGAAAGCACTTTCCTTGGAGCTGTTTGTAACTCAGACGGTGAGCCTAGCTATGACAAATATTTTTATTATTGTAAAAGCAATGAGTACACCTGGAAACACAATCCCAGTGTAGACGAGTGACCCTCACAAGGATTTTAGAATTGAGTAGCTTGTTGAAATGCTGTCTGGCTTTATAGCTCACCGCCACAGGAAGCTTCTGGGTGAACAAAGGCACAGTCTCTGTGAAATAGTTGCTGTGAGTGTTGTCCACTCTGTTACCCATCATGGATTCTGTGAAGATCCACAGGGAGTGGTCTTAGGTCCATCTCCAGGAAAAAAGACCTTTATTGTCAAAGAATTTTCATGTTTTTTTTCCTTCCTTTTTTTTTTTTTTTTTTGGTCTTATAATGAAAAAAAAAAGTGTGTTTTAAGTTTTGATTTAGTGCCAGAACACATATGCGTTCAGCTCTATGCCCAGATGTCCACTATGTCTCACTCATTCAGATTCTTCTACCCATCAAGTGTCCTGCCTTTGCCCAAAGTGTGCTCAGCTCACTGCACGTCCACTTGGAATTAATTCCTAAACATTTGAACTTCACAGTACAAAGGAAGACAACACTACTTTTTTTTTTCTTTTGAAACAAACACCCAAACAAAACCAAGTGCAAGTGAACTTAGTATCAGCGACCAGCAGGAGACTTCACAGGGGCCAGGGTTATGTTTCATTAGCCCCACTCTCCCCAGCTCCTGGGACACCGTTCCACACTCAATAAATGTTTCCAGGTGATTGATGTAGAACGAACTTAAAAAGTCCCGAGCTCTCAGAACTTGGAAGACCTGGGGATGACTGGTATCGGCAGAAGAGAGAAATGGACAGCCCCGGGAGACTAGGGAGGACTTGCACAGTAGCCTGCCACTGACTGGCTTTGAAGTCTGCCGTTTTATCTTCAAAAACTCATTCAGGGGCTGAATTCGCCTTCATACTAAGAATGTTTGTTTTATCACAAAATTATTTTAAATGGTATTCATCATAACATAATATGCTTCTTCAGAATGTGCGGAAGGCCTCCAGCTAGCAGATCCCTGGGGGGCCTTGTTTTGCTTTTGAGAAACACAAGTGTCCAACTAATTACCTTCTGTGGAAGCACTGTGTATATGTGGCTGACATCCAAATACACGCTACCCCTCCTCACCACTTCTCTTTCCCCCTCTCTTCCCTGTCTCTCCTCTCCTCTCCCTCCCTCTTCTTGCCTCCCTCCTTCTTCTTCCCCATCCTTTTCCTTTTCCTTCTTTTTTGTCTTTTTCTTTTTTCCATCCATGGAGATTGGAACAGGACCTGTGTACTCTGGGCATGCACCCTACCACCTAGCTATATTCCCACCCATCATGCTTGAATTCACCTTTAAAAGAATGTTTTAAAAAGCAACTCTATTCTTACTGTTTACCTGGGATGTGTGTGGGGAGGATGGTTCCTGAGTCTTCCTTGGCCTCCTTTTTTCTTGTTATACCTTGTATCCAGTATATTTGGAAAAACTCTTGTGTCCGGAGGGGTGTCCTGAATTCTGTCACTTTTTACCCACCGCTACTACAACTTAACTGGTTGTATGCATTGGCCTTTAAAATGATGTTCTTATACCAGGCCTGGTCCCTGAGCACACATCCTCCATCTCTGTCTGAATCCTCATCGGCCCATGGCCCTTACGCTGCTCTCCTCTTCTACCCTGTGTGACCTCCTTACTGCTGATCCATCTGCCTGAGCTGCTGTGGCTTCAGGGTGTGATATTTCTTTCTCCCCTCTTCCGGAACAGATCTTCCTTCCCTTTGGTACTTGCTAGCTCCTTTGGTTCCCTGATGGATTTTCATCCTAACTCCCATTTTCAGAGATGTCTTCTCCATTCACCCTAGCCAGACTTTCAGACCTCAGACCCTGTTCCAAGTCAACTGCTTTTCCTAATCTGTTTCTTTTCTTCTGCATACCTATAATGTTTTATATGTCTAAAATGGCTCCCTGTCCTCAGCCATCACTGTATCTGCAAGTATGGTGAGAGGGTGCTAGAAGCCTTCACAGCACACAGCATACACACCCATGGGTCTTTGTTGACCCCGACTCCGTTGTTTATTAGTATCATCTCTTTTCTATTCCCCACACTCTTCTTGGAACCACCCCTGCCATGCCCTCATCTTCATGTCTACTTCCAGGCTTCATGATGGTCCACCAACTCCGTGTCAAAATACCACTCCCCTGAATGTCTGGCTGCCATGTTGCTTATGATGGAGCCTTGTAGAGACAAGATGCTGTCTCCCCTAGAGTCACTTACTCTTCCATAGTGCTGCTGTGTCACTCCTGTTAGCGAGTGAGCATGGCTGACGGTGGGAATGTTGCAGGACTAATTTCAAGAAGATTAATGCTAACCAGGATGTTTGGTAATTAGTTCTCTAAGTGGTAGTGACTATCATGTATTAAAAAGCGCTCAGTCAATCATTTCTGAATCAAGCCTGGGTCCCCACATTTGAATTTTCATGTTTTTGGTGGTTTGACTTTTTGCCTCCCTGTGTGGGGTACACTTGGCTCTCACATTTGCTCCCTGAAGCTTCAGGAGATACTATCAGATGCCATACTACAAAAAGCCTGTGTTCCCCTCCACAATATATTGTCTCTAACAAGCAGGCTGAGTAAGTCTTTCTGGTTATGGATTATTTATAGGGTTGTAAGTTATGAATATTTTATATTCCTTTCAAAGTTTTCTTTTTAAATTCACATTTCCTTCATTGTCCTGTTAAAAAAGTGGGTAGATTAACAAACACAGTTGTGAGGGAAAGTGTGGTTTATCCACAGTGAACAGCTCAGGTGTGTGCTGTCACCAGCCTGAAGGTCTGTGCATGTGCTCCAGTTAGGACAGAATAAAACACGTTGTGTCTACCGTGTGCTGCTTAGAGCCAACATTCACCTGTCAGTTACGTTGGACTGTTTTGGAATCTGCGTAGCACTCGTGAAAAGTCATTCCAAGTGGAGTCAGGCTCCACTGCCAGCCATTCAGAACGCACTTTGTACTTGCCAAAAATAACCTGCTAACCCACTTTGACACCATACCTTTAAAAGGGCAGAGGTTTTCCCCTACCCTATTCTGTTCATCACAGGGAATGCTCAGTCATATCTTTTTTAAATGTAAAAATTGGTGTCAAAATCCAGTCCTGGCCAAGACAGTGACTAGCTAACCCACGTTAACTTTGAGGAACGTGTAAGAGCTAGAAGGAGATGTGTTGCTAAGAACTAAGGGTGACACCCTCAGGACCCTTGGGCCGCTGTAGGCAGCTGGAGCTTCTGTGGGCAGAGAAGATGACACTGGCAGCCTGCGGAGGGCAGCCAGGGACAACCTGAGAGTCTGGGGAAAAGCTTTCTGAAAGAGGTTTTAAATGTTTTGCTAAGATGTACATAGTATGAAAATTTTCATGTTTGCCCTTTTTCAATCCGTGGTTCAGTAGCAATAAGGATTTCACACCTTTGTCTTGCTACAGTCTTGAAGCATGTTTCTAGGAGAACTGTCATTCACGCTGGGGTGCACAGGTCTCCCCAGCTGTACAAACCTTATAGAGCTCCCCTCATAACACTGTGTAGAGGAATGGGGGTGTGTCTCAGTTGATGGAGTGCTTGCCTAGTGTGCAGGAAGACTTGGGTTCCAACCCCAGCACCGAGTTAACAAGTCGTGTTGATACACTCCTGTAACCAAGCAACTGAGAGTAGAGACAGAGTGTGAGGTGTTTAAGGTTAGCCTCAGCTACAACAAAGGTTGTGTGGAAATATGCTGGGAGAAAACACTGTGGTGTGGCGGGGATGCATAATGAGCTACAGGAGAGGTAGCACTATTAGGAAAGATGTCTCTGACCAAAGGAAAGAGAGAACACATGCAAAGGACCCCAGAATCAAAACACTGGACTGTTTCAGCATCAGTCCAGTGTGAGCAGAAGGCAAGTCCACATACCAAAGATGGGCCCTCTGGGCAGGCTTGGGGATTTCAAGTAAACTGAAAGTGTACCTTCTAAACCCACAGAAGAAACCTGGTGCATGGATAAGAAATAAAAACAAGGTAGAAAACAGAAAGAAAATGAATGGAAAATTTTAAAAAACGTCTGGAAAGTTCTAATATTGCAGCGATAGCAATATATAATTAATGAGTTATTTATTTTAAGGAATCATTCTTAGTGTGAAAAATAAGATGTAAAGTAAGTTATAAAAAGAAGTTGAAAAATGAAAGGTTGAAGATAAATGGAACAGAAGCCTGTGTGGTACATACATTTAATCTCATCATCCAGGAGGCAGAACCGGGTGGATCTCTGTGAGTTTGAGGCTAGCCTGATCAATACAAGGTGTTCTGGGACAGCTGGGGCAACATAGCAATACCTTGTCTCAAAAAAAATTTAAAAAGGAAAAATAAATTAAACAAATATGAACCAATAAGCAGTAGAGATTTCAATATATAATCATGGACAAATAGAAATATTATATATTCACAAAGGAACATCAAGGCAAGATGTGTCTAATAGAAACATAGGTACCAGTCAATACACACCAGGACTCTGGAGGCTAAGGCGGGAGAGTGATAGTCCTTATCTCAAAATCAAAGAAAGAAAAGAAATAGTATCTATAATACTGCCAGAAAATACAGCAGCAACAATTCTGGACCTTCATGGATATAGTCAGCTCTGTCTGAAGATTTCCTAACACCCTGCTCTAAAGTCACAAATACAGCACCCCAAGTAAGAGGTGAGAAGAAGACGAACAGCATGATTAAGAACTATTCTAAAAAATTCAAGAACTGCATAGTTAGCAAACAAAATATTTATATTTGGAGCTCGTATGGTATGATAATCAAAATTAGATGCATGTCAGAGAGGAGGCTCAATAATTTCCCAGAGATGAAAATGATACCGACTGGGGGATCCTTTCAGGGCAGTCCAACATGAAAATAACTAAAAAATGACAGTCCTACCAACTCTCATAGTTGCAAATTAAATAATGCTTGCTAACCCTTTGGATACAAAAGATAAAATGAAACTACCGTATTTTCATAATGAAAACGTGTCAGAATGAGGGGTGTGACTCAGTCAGGGCTTAAAGGGGAAGGTTGTGTTCTGTGTGCACTTGTCAGTAAACAGATGTTTAAAATGTGAAACAAAATGTTTATAATAACAAGCCCTCGCTACCAAAAGGGGGGGGGAGGAAATCAATAATAAAGGTTAGTATAGAAGCAATGGTGGCAGAAAAATATTAACATTGACCAGTATGGTGGGTGGTGGAGGCCAGGCCTTGCTCTTTGAAAGCCAAATACAATTGACTAGAAAGAGAAGATAAGCTAAAATAAAACTTGAGGAAATAAGTCTGTAGACCTTGGTTCTCAACCTTCTTAACGCTGTGACCCTTTAATACAGTTCCTCATGGTGTGGTGACCCCAACCATAAGATCATTCCATTGCTACTTCATAGTTGTAATTTTGCTACTGTTATGTATTGTGATGTAAATATCTGTTTTCCCATGGTCTTAGATGAGCCCTGTGAAAGGGTCATTCGATGCCCAAAGGGGTCCTGACCCACATATTGAGAACCGCTGTTCTCAACATTCCAAATGATTTAAAGACTGCTGGGACAAACATATGCTGATCAATGTGGCTGGAAAGTGACAAGCAACAAACTCATTAAAAATAGACAATGCTGAAACCATCATAAGCAGAAAACATGATTAGACCTACACATGAACACAAGTGGAGACAGAAGCAGAAGACCTCCCTAATCAGAGACCCCAGGGCAGATGGCATAGGTGAGTCCAGTGAACTCTCAAAGTCTCAGTTCTTATCGGGTGCCAGCTCTTCCATGTAGGAACCAGGAAGGTGTTCTGCTTGTTCACTACAGCTACTAAAACCTTGACCAAAGCATCTACTACTGTAACCTGCACGATAAAAGAGGGACAGAAACCTGGCTATCTCAAGCAGGCTCAAAAGCAAACTTCAGCATCTGTTAGGGATTCAGAAGAACCACATACCTGATAAATTAGAACAGAGAACTTCCTGAGGGGTTGCACACCAAGAAGTTTACCAAAAAAATCAAACTTAATGGAGGAATTTTAGGTACACTACTTTTAATATTGGCACCCAGCAAGTATACTGGTACCAGCCACCATTGATTCTCGTGGACAGTGAGTCTAGATTTTACAGCCTAAGAGTGTAACATTGTGGCTCAGCTATCTAAAGATGGGAGGTTTAGAGAGTGAGTTTGGGGTGGAAGACTAGTGTTAAGATCACACCCTGTAATTATTATAGTTGAGAGCACAGGACATTGCTACTGCTGTCACTTTAATTACCAAGTGTTTTTCACCCCTCTCCCCACAAGCAGAATAACTAGATGCTGGAGTCTAAATTTCAACCACACAAACACATTTGTGTCTCTAGGCTTGCTTTCTACCATCCACTGGAGTAGGGAAGTGGCCTTCACTCTACCTCTATCTTCCAGCTCCATGCAGAATACATTCAAATGATAGATCCTAAAGCATATCTGGAACCTTAGCTACAAAGGAACTTGTAGCTTTTTCTTATTTAGAAATAGTCAAATGGAAGTAGAGATGAATGGAGTCTGAGGGATTCATCTGAAGTGTCTACTCCCTATTGTTCTTTATCTCTACTGCTGCATTCTGTAGCATCTACTTTTCTAACCAGTGTTCTACAGGAAGAAGTAACAAGCCTAATTGTTGACAGGCAATGATAATTGTTTATTGATGATATGGTTATAATAATAACATAGTTGAACAACCAACCAGTAGAACTAACAAGTATGATGCCATTTGCTTCATTCTCAATTCATGATAATCAGTGTCAGGGCTGAGGATGTAAGCTTATTGGTGCAGCAATTGCCTATCAGGTTTAGCCCTCAGTTCCACCAAAAAGCAAAATGTAAGTTGAAAGTTGGGGGTTAGAGAGGAAGCCCAGCAGGTGAGAGGGCTGGGTTTTCTTCCAGAGGACCATAGTCTGGTTCCTAGCATCTATGTTTGGTTGCACACAACTTAGCTCCAGGAGATCTGATGCCCTTTTCTGGTCTCCATGGATACCCACACAAAGGTCACACATAGACACACAGAATTAAAATTTTAAGAATAATGTTATTTCTAAATTTTTAAAATGTAATAAAACATAAAACACCACTCAGTGGCAACGAAAACTGTATTGTATCAATAAACCACAGTGCACAAATCTTAGAAAGCTAAAATTCTGATCAAAGATAAAGATTTAATGAGTAGAGACTTGTTATTCTCTTGGGAATAGTGTTAAAAGTCATGATTTTCTTCTAAATCAATCTTTAAAATTCAGTCTCAAACTTTTAACTCTATTTTTTTAAGAACTCAATAAACTTGTGAAAAGCACAAAATCATGGGGAAACTGATTGATTTGCTATCAGAGTCACAGATGTCCACACACAGAATGCGTCTATAACAGATAGGGAGATGACTGACTGATTCTGTGTCCAATACTCTATGAGACAGGCTGGAGAGATGGCTCGGCAGGTAAGAGCACTTGTTACATCCTGCAGAGGAACCAGGTTTAGTTCCCAGCACTCACAGGGTAGTTCACAACCATCCATAAGCCCAGTTTCAAGGGATCCAGCACCCTCTTCTGACCTCCACAGGCACCAGGCATGCATGTGGTACACACATACATACAACATGACACTTACACACGTAAAATAAGTCTTTAAAAATAAAATACCATGAGGCAACTGAAAATCATGAAGGAGGCTGCATTACATGAAGAAAAATGAGAAAGATATGAGCATGTCAGTCACAAGAGTGAACACACAGGCCAAGCAAGTGGAGGAGGAACTATCATATTTACCAGAGAAGGAGCTGGAGCAGCAATACATAGCCATTCCTAATCTAGCAACAGAGAAACTGGCCATTGCTATGGTGGTCTGTAAACACAGGATTTCCCATGTGGTCATAGTGGAAAGTAGACTCTGGCTGCACTGGAAACCAGTTTAGACTATTTGTCAGATGATACAAGCACTGGTCTAACTTTCATCCCTCTGGTCATGTGTCCCAAGGACATTTCAATCACCAAATAAGTGACACACCAGAAAAATACTTTCTAGAGGCATAGTGCTCATTCTAGGAGGATGTTAGGAAGAATGCAGCATCTGCCTGTAGCTGAGTGAAGCATGATAGGAGTCCACAAGACGAAACTGCCAGGCCAAGTAGTGGAGTGAGGACAATACTAGAGTGTTCTTAATCGAGTTAAAAGCACATGCATGTTTAAGATATCTTAATTTGTTTTAATATCATCTCAATAGATCTTGGCATTGAAGCAGGGTAATTCTGGTGCTACTAAACTAAAAAAAAAAAGTAAATACAATGCATGTTCCATGGTGTTGGCTTAATAGGGCATCTCACTGGCTCGGCCTTTCGTCATTAATGCAGGCTCTCTTTCTTCCTTTGTATCTTTCCACATGCAGTGATGGCCAACTTCTGCAGATCTCTTTTTTATTCATGTTTGGGTCCGATTCATGGAGATGAGTTTGTGTGACTGCCCTTTGGCTGGCTGTGTCACGACCTTCATGGTTCTTCACGTCCGCACAGGGTTCCTTAAGAGATTTGCTGTTTGAACCTATGTCCCAAACAACAGCATGTGGATCAGTTCATCCAATGTTAACCTTTGGTAGGCAGCCACTCTAGACAATTCTGCACCCTGGCTCACTTCCTAGCAGCCTTCCAGAGGGAAATAATGTCCTTCCAGCACTCTCATTACCCAGCCAGTGCACAGTGATGATCATGATTCTTCTGTGCATTACAGCGCACACACACACACACACACACACACACACACACACACACACACACACACACTGTTCCTTGGGATGTAGATTCTTCTGGTCAGGGCCTATAGGCTTTTGATTCCTAAAATGTTTACCATGTAAGCCCTGCCTCTTGTTTGGCATCTTCCATAGTCTTATTTAATATGTATTTCTGCTGCCATGGTGAACAATAGACCTCTGGCGAATGGCACCATTATAATTTATAATTTATATTTGTTGACATAAAGGGTGACCTTTGGCTAGCTAACTGATGGGAATTTTCCCACACTGGTGTCATCTTTGGTACTATCTGTAATGGATAATGTTGGTCACTAGATCCCTTCAAACACCCTACAAATTCCAGCAAGGTTTGCTTCTGCATTTGTGCATATTTCTATTTTATGTTGTTAATAAATAGAAAATATTTTCCCAAAGGAATTATAATCCAGTTGATTTAGTGTCTTTTTCCACTGTACAAATAAACATTTATTTTGAGTTTATGATATTACTGGATATTTACTGTGGCATATGTTTTTTTTCTAGCACCATATTACTATCGGTGGTTCTCTGGGCCTTAATATTCTTATCTGAAAAATTAATGAGCCTTTATTTTAGACATGTGCTCGCTTAAAATTTATAACTTGCTTAGTTTTAAAATGCATTTAGATTTAGTAGAAAAGTTGGGATCTATAAACAAACAGGTGAGAAGTAAGGAAACAGGGAAAAATCAAAAGGTGTTAAAATTAGAAGCAGCCCTGGAGCTGGTAGAGAAGTACGCAGAGCCTAGTGCATTCTCCATACTGCCTGTTTTTAATGTTAGGCTATTTAAGCAGCTGACAGAAAGGGAACCCAAGTCACCACATGACTAGTATTGAGGATCATCAGATGGGAAACATAGCGGTGTTTGGGCCAAGATGGTATTTTTCTAGAGAAGTGTGTTACAGAGGGCTCTGTGACTTCATGAGCAGTGGCCCATGGCTGCCTCACTGTAGCCCCAATGAGGGTGCTGTGGGTATCTTTTACCCATGCAAATGAGTTTATCTGATGGGCTAGAAGTTTCCATAGTTCCATTTTATGGTTTGCTGTGCCCAGTGATGCTTGGTGATGCTAAGTGAGGCCAGCATGGCTGTGCTCATGGTTCTTCATCTGGGATCCTCTCTGGGAAGCCCAGGGTAGCTACGCCAGCCAGTGGTTCTTTTTCTGCCCTCACAGTAAGGCCTCAGTAGCTGTGTCCTCACTTCCTCATTGGCTTTTGCTTCACACTCCTTGAAGGAAATTTTTCTCACCATCACCATCAAGTAAAATCAGTTCACTTTGGAAGAAGTCTTTGGCCTTCGACTTGCTAATGGCTGTTCCTGGTAACAAGCAGTTGTGACTCTGCTGTTTCAGTGGGCAGCGTGTCTACCTGGTTCAGCTCCTGGGTGACACACGCTCACTACTGCTTCCTGGAGGCAGTCTCTGTCTCCTTCATCTCTCTCTCTCCCTCCCATTCCCTTCCTCCCTCCTTGGGACTGTTTTTTGTTACCACCCTCTCCTCCTTGCAGTCAGGAACAGTAGCTCCCTCATTTGAGAGACTTGCAGGAGAAACCACTGCCTCCCACCAGTATCCCCCCCTGTTAGGTTTCTCAGGAGGCAGCCTCCCTCAATTTTTAAGCATCACATAATGGATAGTCCAATTTGTCCCAGCCGCTCTCCACCTCTTGGCAGAGGACAAGGTTTCCCATGGAATCCATCACTCTCCCCAGATCGTGTCTAATTCTGTATTGTCTGTGGAGACTTCTTGTTTTCTAACTATAGGTTAATCTATAACAATGTGATCATTAACTTGTGTCACAGTCACAGATGGCTGTGGCCCTGTTGTGTCCCACAGCATCAGAGGGAGGCACGGAGAGCTTGTGCAATTTGCTGGGCTGATGGCTCCCTGAAGGCACTTCAAGCTTTAATCCACAAAGTACTTCGTTTTAACACAAATTAATGTTCTTTATTTTGCTCAGTGATTTTTGTCAATATATAAGTGCTCGGAATTCATTACAGTCACAGTCGCTTGCTTACTTTCCACGCGTGCGTCTTTAATCTGAGATGATTTATGTGTTTACTGTCTGTAGCAGGGATTTTTCTGTCAGAATATGTGCTAAGTTATTTGTAGGTACAATACTCACATTTGTTTCATCTTTTCACGGGGTGTTAATACTTTGTGTTTTCCTCAACTATATTATTTTGATAAAATTAAGATCTTCCTATTGAAATTCTTGTTTTAAAAAGTCTTGATTGTTTTCCTGTGTTACTTAATTTGCAACTGGCCTCTCAAAGTTGATGATCTACTTAAAATGTGATACTATAGTATAAAATATGACAAAGTAAAGTATCATGAATGTTTTATGTTAACAATGTATGGAATTTTGGCTTTGATGATGTTGTATATTGTATATTAGCTTTGTGGTTAAGGAAGAAAATTGTTGTTTTCTAGGTTTTTAAATTTTTTTAGTGTGTGTTTGTGGGGGGGGCGTCTGTGTGATGGTCAGAGGACAACTTGCTGGAGTGTGGGTCCCAGGGGTTGAACTCAGGTCATCAAGTGCCTTTACCTGCTGAGCTGTCTCACTGGCCTTTGAATTTTGTTTTAATAATGAGTTCATAGCACCACTTTTAAGAATTATTAGCTAGTCTAAATATTGTTTTAAATAATTAACTGAGAGTTGTGAGGTGCTCCCTGAATACAGAATTCTGGTTTAAATATTTATCTTATTTTGCGTGTATGCATGTTTTCTTGCACATATGTATGTATGTATGTTTGTGTGCCGCATGCATGCCTGGTGTCCTTGGAAGTCAGAAGAGTGTGTAGACCTCCTGGACCTGGGGTTGTAGATGGTAGTGAGCCACCATGTGGGTGCTGGAAACCAAACTCAGGAGCCCTGGAAGAGAAACAGGCACACTGTCTAGCCCCTAACAACGCATTCTTGATTATCAAATGATATCAAATTTTAACTTGGAGGATAAGGGTTAGAATGAGTCATAAGGCTTTTCTTAGTGCTGAGTTAAATCTGCTGTTTTAAAAGCTGTTTGGTGTCATTCCTAGCCTTAGAAAACCCATCAGTTATTGTCTTATTTCATCCTGTTATTTGTATGTGTTGTATATATTTGGAGTGTGTGTGTGTGTGTGTGTGTGTGTGTGTGTGTGTGTGTGTGTACACCAGAGGTCACTGTCAGGTATTTTCCCAATTTTTTTTTTTTTTTTTTTGAGACAGGGTTTTTCACTGTATCCGGAGCTCACCAATGGGTAGGCTGGCCAGCCACTGAGTCCTGGGTATCCTCCTGTCTCTAACTTACCAGTACTGGGATTATAGCCATGCTGCCTCCTCACTTTTCCATGGGTGCCTCTGGAGATCCAAATGCATGTCCTCCTGAATGCATTGCAAACACGTTACCAATGGAGCCATCTGTCCTGCACTCAACCTGTTCTGTGTGTGCTCTATTTACCTGCTAAACACGGACATGCATTAGGGCGAATCAACTCTCTACTGCTGACACCTGGCTGTAGGAGACGAGGGCACTGTAAATCAAATCCTCTGATCAGTGAGGAAGGAGTGGCTTGTGCCAATAACAGCACGAGGTACTCACTGTGTTCAAAGCGCTATGAATGATTGGACTAATAAGTCAGGTCCTGATTTAAAGTCATTCACTTTCTTTAATGTGCATGCATGTGTTTGTGTGTGTGTGTGTGTGTGTGTGTGTGTGTGTGTACATTTAATTAGCTTAGTGGCATTTCAAGAATTTGGGTAAAGTAAGGTATTTTGATTGCATGGCAATTACAGTTATCCCAAACAAAAAATTCTCAGTACAGGGAAGGTGGAGGTGGCCTCTGTTTGAGATTAGATTGTTTTAGCCCTGCCCTTTGGGCAAATGAATGAAGATTAGCTTCTTGGTGCATGTGGAGACCTGGGCTTGGTTTAGACAGTTTGTTGGACTGGAGAGATTTCTCTATGTCCTGTTGGGTGCACACACCGTAGGAGATGGCAGGAGTCTCAGAAAGGGCATCGGTTGAATGAGCTAAACATGTAACTGTCCCCACCGATTTGCACATGCTGTGGGATCTCTGAAAATGGTGGCCTGCACCACTATTGCATTGTTTCACTACAGCGAATTTACTCGTGAAGACAGGTGGTCCTGTTTATTGATGCCTGTAATATGACAGGCATGGAACTAGACCCAGGGGTTGATATGAACTATAGTCCAGCCATTGCCCTCAGAGGACTTTTACTTAGAGCGGGGGCTTTAGACAAGTATATCCACTAAACAAGTGAGTGGTGAAAACTATGGGCTGCCATGGAAATATGTTCCCCTTAAGAAGGGGATCAGGAAAGAATTTGCACTCAGAGGGGCGTGTGAGCTGAAGGGTAGGTAGGAGCTGGTTAGAAAGCAGGTCAGGAGAGGGGGAGCCTCTTCTGTGACCACCAGAAGAGACATCCTGAGAACCTGAATACATAGCCCAGGCAGTGTCTCTGATGTGAGGGAGTGTCAGGTTTTTTTACTCTTTTGGGGGACCCACCACCCAGCTCCCCAATAAATCACACACAGAGGCTTATTCTTAATTATAAATGCCAGGCCTTAGCTTGGCTAGTTTCTTGCCAGCTTTTCTTAACTTAAATTATCCCATCTACCTTTTGCCTCTGGGCTTTTCCTTTTCTTTTACTTCTGTAAATCTTATTCTTACTCTGTGGTTTGCTGTGTAGCTGGGTGGCTGGGAGACTGGCCTCTGAAGTCCTCCTTCTTCCTCTACCTCTTTCTTCCCCATATTTCTCCTTCTATATAGTCTCTCTGCCTGCCAGCCTCGCCTATTTCTCTCTCCTGTTTTGCTATTGGCCGCTCAGCTCTTTATTAGACCATCAGATGTTTTAGACAGGCACAGTAACACAGCTTCACAGAATTAAACAAATGCAGTATAAACAAAAGTAACACACCTTAAAATTTTCTACATCAGAGTGTGACATGTCCTAATAATGCTATCATCTGATGAAATACTTGGAACCATTTTTCTGATCTCAGAGAGAGCAGTGGGCTGAGATGTTGGAGAAGCTGCGGAGCCTGAGGCGATGATGCAGGCAGGACTGGAAGTCAGCGAGGAACTGACCTTGAGTAGCTGTGAGCTGCACAGGCAGAAGGATGCACATGCCCCCACATAAACATGGATGCTAGAGCAGGACTGGAGCTAGCAGAAGGTCCTTCCCTGTCAGGCCAGCCTTGTGGTGACATGCTCTGTTTATCAGCAGAAAATGGGACCCAGGAAGGCAGGTGTTAGGGATCCAGTGTCAGTGAGGCAGGACAACAGAAGCACTGTCTGCGTGAGAACAGCAGCCTCTGAGGGCACTGCCTGGAACCCTTGAGTCACCGTGAGCCTCTTCAGCCACACCTGGCACCTGCTCAGTGACCACTTCCTCCAGGCAGGACTTTGACTACTGAGCATAATAATCAAATGATCTCTTCCTGGGGAGTGAATGAGCTATCCTGATTAGCTCAGGGCCAGAGTTCAGCCAGGGCTGCTGTGGCCAGGGAGCATGGTGATGATTTCCACGCTTTCTTTTCTGTGGCATGCTGAGAACCAACCAGCATCCCCACTGTTCTTCCATTTTTCCCCACCCTATCCTTCCAGTGCTCATTAACAAAAGAGGCTTAAAAAAAAGAAAAAAAGAAAGAAATTGAATACAGTTAAGCAAAACCTAAACACCAGGTTTGTCAACTCTTTGTATGGATTCATCGATTCTACCTGCATTTATTGAATATTTACAAAAGACAGGGCTGGGTTTTCAGAGTTCTTCCTGGAGCTGCTGTTATCATTTTGGTTTGAAGATAGAGAATTCCTGAGAGTTTTGATAATGTAGGTAGACTTGGCTTCCAAGGCTCAGAATCAGCTCTCCATCCATAGTGGATTTTAGACACCCCAGGTTTGAACATGGTCTGTGGACTGCTAATTCCACTGCAGCTGAGGGAGGCCAGAACTTGGTTTGCATTGAGGATGTGCCAGGTGGGAAACATTCCAGACTGGTTCCTTTGGTGCTGGTGTGGACGGTGTGATTCCTCCCTTGTTCCATGCAGCCAGCCCAGGTATGTGAAGTAATAGATGCCACATCGTACTGCTTGGCTCATGAAAACCAGCAGGAAGTCTCAAAACAGGGCTGGGGAGATGACTTAAGCTGGTAAAGTTCTTACCTCACAAGCACGAAGACCCAAGATTGATCCCCAGAACCCATGTAAAAATCATGTGTGGTGCAGAGGAAGCAGAGACGGGTGGATCTCTGGGGTTCATTGGCCAGCCAGCCCAGCCCAGGTGAGTTTGAAGCCAGTGGAGAGACCCACTCTCAAGAAACACGGTGGATGGAGCCCACATGAGACACTGAGGTTGACCTCTGTCATCCCTGCTGCACACATGAACATGCTTCTGTGCTTACGCAAACAAATGTGAGCATGCAGGCACACACATGCACATAGAATAAAGCAAATGCATAGCAGTCCATGGCTCACTAACTGCAGGCTTGTTCTCTGAGCCTGCGCTGCTGTGAGTGAGCCTCTTCTCTATGAGGACAGTTAATTTCTGAGCGGCTCCTGCCAGTCTTGTCAGGTTGTCTGAATCACTGCCTTCCATTTGTGACAAGCCCTCAGAGTTCTCCTTTGCTTTGCAGAGGGTGGATTCTTAACTCTGAATTGACACATCTGTCTTAGCTCAGGCTAGCTAGCATGACAGAACACTGTAGACTAGGGGACTTAAACAGTAGACATTGATTTCCCATAGTTCCCTGATCAAGGCCTGCAGAATCTGGTTCTGTCTCTTCTTGTTATGAAGCTCCCGGTCTTGTCCCCAACACACTCGTGGGTTTTTTTTTACTTCATGGATGCATGGGAAAAGGAAGAGTTCACAAGTGATCCAGAGACTCTTAAAAGGTTCCTAAATCCACTCCCCCATCATAGGCACATTAAGCCCTAATTATTGTCTGAAGGCCCATCTCTAAATGCTACCACAGTGGGGGTTAGGTCTGGAAGGAGGAACATGCTGATGCTCACATCTCACCTCATTTATTTAACCTTAAAGGATATACCTGTACTGGAGGAATGTGGGTACACGTGTATGCACACACATACACTCCTTACATACACACATGTGTGCAAGCACACACACTATGCTGATTTCAGCTAGATTTTTATTTTTTTCAAGATCAAGGAAAATAAATCTAGAGAAAGAAACAATAAAATTTTATTAAGAACTTCAAAGGGACCCTCTCAGCAAAGAGAATAAGCCTAGGAAGAGAAATTTTCGAGGATAACATTCAAACTTTTCTGGTTTTCTTTCTTCTATTAAAGTTATGGGAAGGAATTAAAAACAGGCTTCCCAGTCTATCATGTGTCACTGAAACCTGAAACACAATAGTGTTTGTTTTGCCCCAAACCAAGAGGCTAAACATCTATTATTTATGTTTTATTAGCAGTACAGGTCTAGAGCAAGGCATGTGAATAGCCAAGAGAAACAGGAGATGGGCCCTTTCATCTAGGCTCAGTTTTTCCCATGTGACCTGGGCCAGCCATGATCCAGGGTGTCTGATCACGCTCTGAATGTGTTTGTTATCTGCCCCCTGTTCAGAAAGAAAAGAAAAGGAAGAAGAGAAAAACAAGGCAAATTGTAAACTGGAGTTTACGTTTGAAACAGATCCCCACCTCTAAACCATATTTCCCATCCGGGCTGAAGTGCTTGCGATCTCCTGCAGTCCCTATAAATAACGCAGGATGGTGATGCCTGTTATTCAGACTTCTCTTTTGTGGCCTCCACCCTCCCTGTAGCGGGGAGAGGGTCACTATTGTTTATGGCATTCTAATAGATGCCTCACCCAGGTGGAATCTTCTGGAATGACACTATATGCCTCCATGTGATGCTGAGCCAGCAACGGGCAGCTGCAAGCAGGGAGTAGTTGGAACAGTATTGCTGTTCCTAGGGACTCTCAGTATGAGAACACTGTGTGAACAAGTCCTAGTTTACAGTTCTACAGGAGGGATGACAGAGGGAAGTGTCTTTGTGTGTGTGTATATGTGGAATGTCTTTGTGTGTATATGCTGTGGGTGTGTATATGTGGAATGTCTTTGTGTGTATATGCTGTGGGTGTGCATATGTGGAGTATCTTTGTGTGTATATGCTGTGGGTGTGCATATGTGGAATGTCTTTGTGTGTATATGCTGTGGGTGTGCATATGTGGAGTATCTTTGTGTGTATATGCTGTGGGTGTGCATATGTGCAGTATCTTTGTGTGTATATGCTGTGGGCAGGCATATGTGGAATGTCTTTGTGTGTATATGCTGTGGGTGTGTATATGTGGAATGTCTTTGTGTGTATATGCTGTGGGTGTGTATATGTGGAGTATTTGTGTGTGTATATGCTGTGCGTGTGCATATGTGGAATGTCTGTGTGTATATGCTGTGGGTGTGCATATGTGGAGTATCTTTGTGTGTATATGCTGTGGGTGTGCATATGTGGAGTATCTTTGTGTGTATATGCTGTGGGTGTGCATATGTGGAGTATCTTTGTGTGTATATGCTGTGGGCAGGCATATGTGGAATGTCTTTGTGTGTATATGCTGTGGGTGTGTATATGTGGAATGTCTTTGTGTGTATATGCTGTGGGTGTGTATATGTGGAGTATTTGTGTGTGTATATGCTGTGCGTGTGCATATGTGGAATGTCTGTGTGTATATGCTGTGGGCGTGCATATGCGGAGTATCTTTGTGTGTATATGCTGTGGGTGTGCATATGTGGAATGTCTTTGTGTGTATATGCTGTGGGTGTGCATATGTGGAGTATCTTTGTGTGTATATGCTGTGGGTGTGCATATGTGGAATGTCTGTGTGTATATGCTGTGGGTGTGCATATGTGGAATGTCTTTGTGTGTGTATGCTGTGGGCGTGCATATGTGGAGTATCTTTGTGTGTATATGCTGTGGGCGTGCATATGTGGAGTATCTTTGTGTGTATATGCTGTGGGTGTGCATATGTGGAATGTCTGTGTGTATATGCTGTGGGCGTGCATATGTGGAGTATCTTTGTGTGTATATGCTGTGGGCATGCATATGTGGAATGTCTTTGTGTATATGCTGTGGGCATGCATATGTGGAATGTCTTTGTGTGTATATGCTGTGGGCATGCATATGTGGAGTATCTTTGTGTGTATATGCTGTGGGCGTGCATATGTGGAATGTCTTTGTGTATATGCTGTGGGCATGCATATGTGGAATGTCTTTGTGTGTATATGCTGTGGGCGTGCATATGTGGAATGTCTTTGTGTGTATATGCTGTGGGCGTGTATACATGGAAGACAGAGGTTTGACATGGGCTGTGTTTATCTTATTGTTTGAGACAGGGTCTCTCACTAGACCAGGAGCTCATTGAACTGCTAGGCTATTGAGCCAGGAGCTCCAGGTATCCTCTTATCTCTGCCACCTGAGACCTGATGTGGTAAGCAGTGCCACTATGCGTGGAGTTTACATGAATGCTAGGGATATGAACGCATTTCTTTGTGCTTGCCTTGCAGACACTTCACCAGCGGAGCCATCTCCCCAGCCAGTGACGTCAAGGTCCTTCATGTGTCAGTTTTCCAAAGAACTCATCCAGTTCATAGATAGGGCACCCTTTGCTGTTGCAGGCAGTAACTTCCTTGCACTAAAAATAAATGTTTTGTTTGCACTGCAGCAAAGCTACCAGGATCTGTGTAGACAAAAAGCAAGCCTGGTCAATAGTATCACTTTTCTCCATCATGTGAAACATTGTTTGTCCCCAGGTGGGTTATGCACCTGTGTTTTGCATGTGTTCAACAATGGGCACAAACAAAATGGGGTGTTGGGCTGGGAAGATAACTTTGTCAGTAAGGAGGTCCGAGTTCCTGTGAGAGACCCTAACGAAGAGAGGGAAGGAGAAGAGAGGGAGGGAGGGAGGAAGGAAGGAAGGAAGGAAGGAAGGAAGGAAGGAAGGAAGGATGGATAAAGGGTGCCTAAGGAACAATATCTCAGATTGTCCTGTCTTGCACACACACACACACACACACACACACACACACACACACACACACGCACACACGCACGCACGCACGCACACACGCGCACACGCGCGCACACACACAGAGCTATTTCTTTTCTCCTAACTAGAGCTTCTACATTATGTTGCTGATGCTGCTTTGATTTAGAAGGAAGGTGGTTACTAATAAATTACACAGAGTCTCCGTAAAGCAGAGTCGACTGCTATTTACTGGGAAGGCCTAAACCTGCCCTTGGGAAATATGTTTAATTTCCAGGGAGCTTGCTGGGCATCTGAAGAAACTGTAGGCTCTGGCATGTGCCCCTTTGCTTTCCAATGTTGCTTGCAGCTTTTCACCATTGTTCCTCCGTGCCTCTGTATCAACTTCCTGATGTGACCCTTGTGTCCAGCCACCTCACCAGACTGGGCACTGCATGGGGCCCTGGAGCCTTTCTTCTGTCTCTGAGCCATTTCAGAGAAAACTGACACCCCTCCTGTAGTTTGCAGACCTCCTGTAACCTCACCTCTTCATTCCCTTCCTTGCTCTGCGCTACACAGCCCTAAATAACAACAGTAGCTCATCACAGTGCTCCAAGGTCATTCCTACCACCGACGCCAGAGCAGGCAACAAAGCCCACAGGTGGGGGAACCCAGCCCCAGGTCTCGGTCTGCCATGGTGGCTAGTGGGATTGCCACAGGATCTGGGCTGGTGGGCGGGCATGCTGAGGGCTGCCTATCAGCTGCCTTGGGCTTCGTGGGTTCTCTGCAGCATGGACTCTTTTCATACCTGTTTCTTGACTCTCTTGTACTTGTTCCCATCAAGTGTGTAACCTGTGCAGTGGGTCTTTGGAAGAGTTCTTTTTTCCTAGTGACTGGCCCTATGGACCACTGACCACCTTTATTCTAAACCTGTGTGTGTGTGCATCAGACTTGGTGCTGACAGCTGTCTATAACCTTAGCTGAAAGGGGGATAAACAGAGAACTGATTTCCTAGACAGCCATGGGAGACGTTTTCTACTCGACAAGTAAAGGAACTGGCTCATCATATTTCATCCTATATCTCGTCTTGTCCCCGGCCATGTTGAAAGCTTCTTGAAGGCAGAAACTATGCCCTCCTCATTTTCTGTATTCCCAGATGAAACTCCCTGTGTCCACCCACCAAAGCATCCTAGGTGACTCTGCTGCTTGACTCAATGGGGAGGAAGTCCGAAGCTGTGAGACAAGTGGTCAAAGAGGCGAGAGCTAAGGGTATAAATGTCCTTTTGACTCAACTTAGAATGCAGAGAGAGGTAGTGACCCATCACCGTGTGTGCGTGTGTGTGTGTGTGTGTGTGTGTGTGGTGTGTGTAGTATGTGTGTATGTGTGTGTGTGTGGTGTGTGTGTGTGTGGTGTGTGTATGTGTGGTGTGTGTGTGTGGTGTGTCTGTGTGTGGTATGTGTGTGTGTGTGGTGTGTATGTGTGGTGTGTGTGTGTGTGCGTGCGTGTGTGTGTGTGTGTGTGGTGTGTGTGTGTGTGTGTGGTGTGTGTGTGTGTGGTGTGTGTATGTGTGGTGTGTGTGTGTGTGTGTGTGTGTGTGTGTGTGTGTGTGACTGAGGTAAATACCACTGTCTTCCTCTATTGCCCTTCATCTTAGTTTTGGAGACAGGGTATCTGAGTGAACCCAGAGCTCGCCGTTTTGGTTAGTGTGATTGGCCGGTGAGCTCCCTGGCGCCCACCTGTCTCTGCTGGCTGGAGTAGCAGGTGTGTCCGACTATGCTGGGCTCTTCTGCAGCAAACACTCTACCTGCTGAGCTGTCCCCCAGCTCCTCTCTCCACCTCTTTGCATTCGTTTCTCCTATAAACAGGGCTTTATGAAAGTGCCACCAGAGTTCATCTGAGAGTCCCAGCTTCATTCTGCTGTTGAACTAAAGAAGGCCAGGCCTCTGTTTTCCACAGCACAGCACAGCACAGCCCAGCACAGCAGGCTCATGGTTTCCTAAGCACTAATCAAGGCACATTTATCACCATGGGCTTCAGCACTGCTCAGTGGAAAGACACACATCCAGGGGAGGACCACAGTGTCTGACAAATGGATTGCACAAATGATGCTCACACACTTTGGAGTTGGGAAGTCTGCACAGACTGCATGCCAAAGGTCATCCCTTCAGATACTCCGGCCTTCTCCTCACCAGAAGTGCAAGTGTAGGCATGCAGCTTTATGCTGATAGAATTCCGAACCGAAGACTCGGGACAAACGGGTACAAACGCTCTCAAAGCCTCCGCTTGTGCCTTTCCTTCAGGCCCTGGCTGCAGCCATGAAAACTATACATCAGCACGACCTTGTTTACAGCTCCTGGACTAATGAGAACTATCAATTATGCCCGAGAGTATGTAAATTTGGCAGTTCTTGCTCTAAAATAACATCCTCCATCTTTCTGGGAGCAGACTGCCTCCTTAGTAAACAAATTTTCAGTTTATTATGTTGCCATTTAGAAATTTCCCTCTCCTGGTGCCAAATTGCTCTAAAAGGTGACTGATTCATAGAGTGTCTCACTTACCTTGAAGTCATATTCTGGTGGGAATAATGTCGGAGCATAAGGAGAGTTGGTGTTCTGCCTCTGGAGCCACGGGAGGAGGCGAATCGGTGCTTGCTCATGCCTTTCAGGAGTTCCTTCTGTCCAGTTCCAAGTGCTCATTCTGTGTGATTCTCCCAGTGGCTGTCATGTGCAAAGCCATCGGGATCTCCTAGAGATGCAGGTTGGAGTAACACCATCATCTTGAGCATCTGAGCCTTTATGTTTTGGAAGCAGAAATAAAACAAGAACAAAGTAAGAGGCAGGAGTCCCGAGGGACCTTCGGAAGACTGTCCCCTGCCTTCAGGGTCAGGTGGCATCTGCCACAGCCAAAACTTACTTAGCCACAGAGAAGTTGGAGGTCCTTTCCAGTGCTGGGGGCAGAGGAAGGCAGGGGTCAGCAGAACACTGAGAAGTTTAGTTTGGTTGGTTTGAAGGTCAAGGTCCAAGAGAGCCTTGGACCTTGACCTTCAAAGTTGCGCTGTAGGGTCAGTCCTAATCCCATGTCCCTCACTACTCATGGAGGGAACTGTTAGAACACAGGCGCTCCGGTTAAGGATCCAGGCCTGGCACATAGCCAGCCTCATAGAGATCAAACACAGCCTGAGTATGGTCAGGTTGCATGCGTTACACATTTACCACAATCCGTATTCTCCTTCCCAGACAGATAGTGGCCTCTGTTCTGGAAGCTTAAGCAAGGTATGCCTTGTCCCTCCCCTCAGTCAGGGAATATAGGTCACATATTAACTAAGCCTACTTCTTCATAGTGCAGGACACCACACAGCCTCTCCCTGCCCCCATTCCCTTGGAAACTTTAAAAGTAGACTTTTTTCTAGGGGGGAGGTGTGAGATTCTCCTTCACAAGCCCTGCCTTACTGCCTGCTGCGGTGTTAATAAACCTCTTGCCTGAAGGAAGATCCCACTTAGCCACTCTTTCTCAAGCCCCCTTTTCTCTCTCTCCTTGACAGGAACCCAATGCCAATTGAAAGTGGTTGATGAGGGGGAAGTTTCTGGTTATATATTAAGGAGGTGATAAATCAATCTGAGTAATTTTTTCCCAAAGTGTGTTTTTACAAACCCAACTTGTGACATCATAAGCAAAACGAAGCTCTGAGCATAAGAAATCTGGGGCACGCAGAGGTCTTCGGAAGGCCTCTTAGAGCCTTCGGTATGATAGAACATGTAACTTTTTGGAGGGGTGATATACTGTGTCATGCTCAAACGTAGGTCTTGGTTTGAGCATGGCCTTGGTTGACCTCTTAAGTGTCTAGTGGCTTCTTTTTCATGGCACCACTTGCAAGACACTCTCTTTCAGTTAATGTAAAGCATTAAAGCATTCCCTTTCATGGCCCTTCTCTAGTTCTGTTTGGATCAAGCTCCCTTCCATTCCCTGGCTTGGATAAGATGTTGCATCCATATGGTTCCTGAACTGTCACCAAGGGCTAGATGCTACGAACTCAAAGACCTTGGGGGTGGGAGGGGGTGGGCTCCTCAGAGGCGAGCCTTGCTCCCTGAGTAATGGAGGTTGCTGGACTGTTCAGTTTCCATCCCAGGTGTGCTGTCATCCATCTGAGGATTTTCAACAAGCATGGGGACTTGTCTGTCAAGAGAGCTGTCTGTCTTTGGATTTCTACCTCGTTGTAGTCAGAGAGACCCATTCGTTATTTTACATCTTTCCTGGCTTCACACACCTGTTTCTTTACCTCCTCCTGCTCAAATTTTTCCTGTGAAGCTCACAATTCACAAGTAAAAAGTCAGCATTTAACCCTTGCCTCAGGCTCTGCTTTTTAGAGATCCTAGACAGAGTTAGGCTCGTGGCCTCAAGGAGCACTTGAGGCCTGTTGTTGCCCAGGAATCTGGACAGGTGCATCGAGCATTAAGAAAGACCACTTTGTAAGTATCCAGGCAAGAACTAGGAAGGAAAAGCAGGGCAGGGAGTGTGCTGTAGAATTGATCAGTGAGGTGAGGTTTGAGGGTGTGGTGGGTCACCCAGATGACAGGAGTCTTGCTGCAGGAGGAGGTCCGTAGACAAGGTCAGCAGCTCATGGAAAGAGAGCAAATGCCCTTGCCTGTAGAAGAGCTGGAGGAAGCAGGAAGCAATGGAGTCCAGGGCACAAAGCTCCTGAGGAGTCCTGGGAGGGCTTGGGTCTGTTAATGGCATGGTAGCTGGTGATAGAGGCAGGAGAATTGTTTGGGGTAGGATTGGAGGGTGTGGGTTCCAGAAAAAGTCACTGAGCCCAACTGTCCTTCAGCCTAAGAGAGTTCTGAAGAGCACAGAGAATAAGGCCGAGTTATAGAGCTGGGGGGTCCAGTCTGACCATACAAAGCAGTTCACTTTCTTAAAGGCTCCAAGAGAGGAGGGCCTTCCCAGGCCTGAGTAGCCCTACTGCTGACCCTTAGTCAGATTGTCTGTGACTCCCTGGGGCAACAGGGAGAGAGGGAGGTGGGGAGAGGGAGGGTGGAAGGGAGGGAAAGAGAGAGGAGGAGATAGAGGGTCTTAGCAGATGTTGCCTATCAGCTCCCTTCAGCAGGCAGGAGGGTAGACAGACTACATGGGGTATGGCCAGTACTGTGGCCACAGCTCTGACCAAGAGTGGGCACACTGCTCTGAGTGGGTGCAGTGATAGTGTTCAGGAGGGGCTGAGAATTAGATGGGTCCAGGTTAAGAAGGGTAAATTAAATGAACGGAAAAAAAATATCTCAAAGCAGAACAGATTTATGCCTCTGAAGGGTTAGTGTGATCCTTGCCAGTGGGGACATTAGTCTGTTTCTCTCTTGGATTGGGGATTAGAAGGCAGGTTCACATGTTGGGGCCTCTGCCATGTCTTTGTAGCTGAAGACGACAAAGAGTAGGTGGCTCTTTGATTTAGCAGGAACACTAATGAGCTTTTGGATATGCAAATGTGGGCTCCAGAGATCGGATGGAAGGGAGTTAAATCGTTTTACTTAAAAAGAAAAATGAGGGGTGCTGGCTTCCGGGATGGGGTTGGCCATAGAGAGAAGCTGAGGGTGTTTGGATTGACCAGGAGACCATGGGCTGAGGGACTTCAATGGGCCTTGTTTACAGAGGGGCCACACTGAAGGTACCCAGAAGGAACAATATGAATGGGAGTGCAAGAAAGCTAAAGTCACACAAGATGGACCAGGTTTTGCTGGGTCAGTGTGGATGTCAGAAGAACCTGCTGCGGGCTGAGAGTTGGGGTAGGCACAAGCATGCCAAATGATGTGAGCAGCGGGCTGTGTCATGTGGGAAGGAACACAGTTGGGTGTTTGAGACTGCACATGGTAGGTGGGGGATAACCGTAATAGCAATTTCATCAGTGTTCAAGGACAGAGTGCCGCTGTTTTAATGGTGTGGATGCTAGACCTAAGACACACACACTTGAGTCAGTTGTTTCTACCTTAGCAGAGAGGTGACATGGCTACAGAAGTCCTGAGTGAGCAGATGGAAGAAGGGATCCAGGCTGGGGAGGTAGTTCAGCTGGCAGAGTGCTGGCTGGCATCCATGAGCTCTGGGTTCAATCTCCCACATAGAGTGAGTGTGTCCCATACCTGTAATCCCAGCACTGGAGAGGTATAGGCAGGGGGATTGGTAGTCCAAGGTTATCCGCATAGCAAGTTCAAGGTTAGTCAGGAATACAAGAGACTTGGTCCCAAATAATAAGCAAGCAAGCAAGCAAATAAATAAATAGGAGCTCCATAGCAATGCTGTTTTTTAAGGCAATAAGGTACACCCAGGATTAGCTGGCATCACATTGTAGTCTTTAGCATGGTGACAGGCTCTCAGAGAAAGTTGGAGTGGGGAGCATTGGACAGGTCAGTAGGAGCCTTGGAAAGAGTCAGGGTAGGTGTAGTGGTATAGTGGGTACAGACGTGGTATAGTGGGTACAGACGTGGTATAGTGGGTACAGATGTGGTATAGTGGGTACAGACATGGTATAGTGGGTACAGACGTGGTATAGTGGGTACAGATGTGGTATAGTGGGTACAGACATGGTATAGTGGGTACAGACGTGGTATAGTGGGTACAGATGTGGTATAGTGGGTACAGACGTGGTATAGTGGGTACAGACGTGGTATAGTGGGTACAGACGTGGTATAGTGGGTACAGACGTGGTATAGTGGGTACAGACGTGGTATAGTGGGTACAGACGTGGTATAGGGGGTACAGACGTGGTATAGGGGGTACAGACGTGGTATAGGGGGTACAGACGTGGTATAGGGGGTACAGACGTGGTATAGGGGGTACAGACGTGGTATAGTGGGTACAGACGAGGACCCTGTCTCCATAGAGTCTTGATTGGATCTGAAAGCCTTGCTGAAAGGACTGGCAGTGAGTCCAGATGCACTAGGGAAGTCCTAACACAAAACTGCCACGTTGGCCTAGAGGAATAAGGACTGGGAAGATAGCAGCCAGGCCCCAAAGATAGAGTCCACCAAGTCAGAGGAGGAGTGAGAGTATTGGAGGACGATGGTGAGGATGAAGCCAGGTGTGGTTTGTAGGGTTTGGTGAACTACTGGTTCTGTCACGCAGTATTTGAGAGAGAGAGAGAGAGAGAGAGAGAGAGAGAGAGAGAGAGAGAGAGAGAGAGGAGAAAGGGGTTAATTAGAAGATATTGCAGAGGCTGAGGGATGTGCCTCATATGCACTACTGACCCAGGAAAGCTACTGATGCTCCAAGAGAGCCAAGCTACCTGAGAGCCAGAAATGCTGCATGTAGGAGTGTGATGTCCCAGCTCCAGCAGTGAGGTCTGGGGTGAGACTACAACCCTGCCCAGGCTTTCTGCTTTGTAGACCCTAAAGAGATGGGCTGAGCCTGTCTAACTCGGGAAAGACCCTGTACTCTTGCCATTCCACCATACAGTTGCTCATCTCTTCCAGAAGCATCCTAACGCCTACCCTGGGATAATGAGTGGTCAGATCCCAGGCACCTCATGGCCCAGTCAAGTTTATACCTCAGATTCACCTTTGCACTACCCATTGGGTGTGTTAGTGACTCACTGCTGTGACCAGACAGCTGCTGAGACACTATTAAGCGAAGAATGGTTTATTTTGGCTCAACATTTGGAGGAGATGCAGTCCATCATGGCAGAAAGTCATTGCAACAGGAACAGGAGGCAACTGGCTGGTCACATTGCATCTGCAGTCAGGAAACAGCTTGAGCAGGAAGTGGGCCCAGGCTATACAACCTGAAGGCCTGGCCCTGTGAAGACACTTCCTCCAGCGGAGCTCTACCTCCTAATCTTTCTACAACTTTCCCAAGCAGCGCTACCCTCTGGGGAGCAAATGTCAAAACACATGTACCCATGGGGAGAGGGGCATGTCACATTCAAACTACATATGCCATTTTCTTACCCAGTTCACCGAAATAAAGCCTGTCTCCATACCTGAAGAAGCAGTGTCTTCAGGCCGAACCTTCTCCTGTCTATTCTCTATAGCTGACACAAAGCCTTCCATGTACTAAGTGTTCAATAAAAATGTGTTGGCTGCTTCATTGATCCAATAAACTTATGTCTATGCCAATACAGAATTGCTCTTGGAAAGCTGTGGATAAATCAATTCTTCGTAAATTGAATCTTACTCCAAACGCAGTTGGGATGTTCAGTATTTCAAGAAAACTAGCTGAATCTTTTGTGAATCCAAGTCCTTTACCCCGCTACCCTCATTTCATCCGCAAGGGAGCTGTGTTGAGGAGGAATGGAGTGACTAGACACAATCTGATTTGCCATTCAAATATAAAGTTTCTTCAAGCAAAGTACACACTCACTGCTCAAGACCAAGTGATGGTATGACAAGTCAGTGGTGGCTCTGTGGTGTGTGTGTGTGTGTGTGTGTGTGTGTGTGTGTGTGTGTGTGTGTGTGTTTGATGTCAGTATGTGTGTGCATGCATGCCCAGGGTCAATGTCAGGCATTAATCCCCAGGAGCTGTACAACTTATTTTTGAGATAAGGTCTTTCACTGACACTGGGAGCTTAGAGATTGGGCTAGACTGGACAGGAGATCCCAGGGATCCTCCTATCTCTGCCTCCCAGCACTGAGATAGTACATATACACCATTATGCCCAGCTATTGTAATGGTTTCTAGAGGAGTGAACACAGGTCCTCAAACTCACATGACAAGAACCTTTCTGACTGAGCTACCTCCCCAGACTCAGATATGGCATTTCTAACATTAGACGATAATACTATGTTGCCTGAAGTACTTACCTGTACTTAGTTTAAGTTAAGATATTATTTGAACAGTTCACTAATGGCTAGAGCCTGTACTGAACTGTTTTGTAACCTATGACAGACTAAGAATTAAAAAAAAAAAACAAAAAAATGAAAGAACAGAGAGCACTTCTGGCCAAGAAACTTCACTTCTCCTAAAACCCAGCTCTAAGCATTTCTCTTTTCTTGTGATTTGTGTGCCCATGATGAATGTTCTGGAAGAGTGCCAGGTCACAGGGTCCTGCAGGGTGTGTTCTTAGATTCATGATGGAGGTGATGAAAACCTTTTCAGTCAGTGGCTTAGTGTGAAGTGTGAGAGAGATGTGGGGAAAGATTTAGGGAAACCTTTGGACACTTTCCTGATTGAATTATTCATTTTAAATTGATCGAGTTTTATCAACATCTGTATCAGGTTGATTTAGTTTCTGCTTGCTGTGTTCTAGAATGAAGTAATTTATTAGATGTGAGGACTTGGAGGGAAAAAAAGAATAAAGCTCCTTTGGATCACGATTTTGGATGATCCAAATAAAAGAATTGGGGTCTGCATTTCATCCGTTCTCCTTTCTCTCCCTAGTCACTCTCTGGATGCAGCTTGTCACAAATGGATTAGATGCTGCAGAGGAAACTTGATGGTGTGTAGTAGATCAGACCTAAGCCAGTTTATAATGTTAAGTCACTTAATTCTCTCAAATTGCAGGTTGAAGCTTTTATCCCCACTTTACAGATAGGAGAACTGAGGCTCAAAAGGATAAAGAAACTTGAATACACTTATAATGATGGTTGGGTGTCAAGAGTGTTGACTCTACTTCATCGCCAGCAACCCTCCACAGCGCCCACTTGTTCTGGCAGCTCAGCACACCTCTGTCTTCCACGTGCCTTCCTGATGCCCAGCAGCCTTCCATCCCCCCATGCCTCCATGCTCACCAGCAGCGCTTTGTCCCCCTTGAATTCCCTGCCCACCAGCCTCCCTCCACGCTCCCCTGTATCCCCTAATTCCCTGTCTACCAGCACCCTACCATGCCCCATGTGCCCTCATTATATATACATATATATGTATATATATTAGTTGTTATTACCATTGTTTTTGAAGTCAAAATTTTCATAATAACCCCTTGAATAAACGTACTGTTTGACCAATTGGGACAGCAAGAATGATAGGATCTTCAGGTTATCCCTATTCTCTGTTTTCTTATGCAGCACTGTCTCTACTTAGCCAGAACTGTTGGCTTCCCAGTGTATTTCTGTACCACTTGCCTGTGGCTGTGGCAGCGATGGGAAAATCTGTCTTCCCAGTAACTCAGTAGCAGTGTTGGGCGATAGAGGATAAATGTCAGTTCTGTAGCAGGTAGCTTCGGGCTTGGCTCCCAGACCTGGGGCTTCCTGCTCAGTTTCCTTGCCTGCCACTTGGTTCTCCATTGTCATGTTGAGTAGTGATTTGAAGTGAAGATAAATTTTAACTTTTACCTTCCTGCCTGTTCCATTTTTGGTTTATCTTTTATGGATGTGTGAATGGCTAATGCTGTAGGCATTACAGGAGGCAGATGATGGAGGAGCTGCAAAATGCCACTCTGTGGAACAAAGCACTAGTATTTTTAAATACTAACAAAGTTAATGAAATAGACGATACCAAAACAGAATTGACAACTTAAGATATTCTGTTTAGCATTGAGAAAATTAATGTTAATATGTTTGAATTACTAAATCATGGTAATTTCTTGCTTGATGCAACAGAGATGGGTTAATTATAATCAGGAGGATTTGGGGAACATTGCTAGTTTGCAGCATTCTCTGCATTTTTTAAGGTAGATTTCTGTACTTTAACATTTGGCTTCAGAATTGCCACAGCAGCCCCCAGAAGACAGTGTTGGTCAACTTCCTGGTGACCCACACAGTTGATCTTTGTCCTCCTAGTTCTTGTGTTTAAGATGGCAGTTGCTGTGAAGATTACCTCTTTCCCATCACAGCATCATAATACTGAGGGCCAGAACCTAAGTTTTTGAAAGCTCCGGGTGGACCCTTTTAAACTGCTTTGAGCCTGTAGGGCATGGCTAGACCTGCTTCGTTCAGAACTTTCATCTGACTGACAGAATCAGGATCACTGGCTGCCTAGGGAGCCCTGGCTGTTAAGAACATCTTCCTGTATGCCCTTCATGTGCCTGCCCAGAGGCCTGGCATTGGGCATCTTGTGAAAGTCATAAGATTGAAGAAATATTTCGCCCTGGCTAATCATGCTGACTCTCAGAAAAGCCACAGTAATCTCCAGACAATCTCCTCAAGAGACAATTATAAAATGAGCCATTTGGGTGGGGTGGGTGGGGTGGGGCAGTGGGGTCTTGGTGGACTTTGCAATGAGGCCAGTGGGCCCTGATAACTAGGAAAATGAGCCCCCAGAAGCTGGACCCTCTCCATCATCATGCTCATTTGCGTGTAGAAATAATGCATATGCTGTTTTTCTTTACATATCAAACATGAAGCTTACTTTGAAAAATATTTGCAATATTTGGAGCCTGGAGATAGTTCATTCGGTGTTTGCTGGGCAAGGGTGAGGACTTGAGTTCAGATCCCTACCCCCTATATAACAGCCAAGAGTGGCAGTGTAATCCTAGCCCAGGGAAGCAGAGACAAGAAGATTCCTGGTTTGGTTGGTCCTCCAGGTTCGGTGAGAGACACAGTCTTAAAAAAGAGGATGAAAGAAAAAGAAAAAAAGACAAAGAGAAATTCAGGAAGATGCTGAAGTCAACCCCCAGTGTCCATATGCATATCACATACATGCACACACCACAAACATGCATCTGCACACATACAAGCATGTATGTATGTGCAAACACACACACACACACACACACACACACACACACACACACACACACACAAGGAAGGTGAGCCTTCAGTGACTTTAGGGCTTTAAGATCAGATTCTGGCTGGGTGGTGGTGGTGGTGGTGGTGGTGGTGGTGGTGGTGGTGCACGCCTTTAATCCCAGCACTTGGGAGGGAAAGACAGGCGGATCTCTGTGAGTTCAAGGCCAGCCAGGTCTACAGAGAGAGTTCCAGGATAGGCACCAAAACAACACAGAGAAACCCTGTCTTGAAACAAACAAAAAACGATCAGATTCGGCAGGCCCAGGGTGATTAACAGAATAATTAAAGGCTCAGTGTGAATAAATTTCTACTGATGGTGGCCTTGCCTGATGTTCTGATAGAGACAACACACAGGACTATTGGTGGTTTCATAGAGAAACCACTGAATATGATTTTACTGTTTGTGGAAATCAAGAGTTGTGTAACAGGGAAGGCCTGTGTATCACTGTCTGCTCTATTTTGGGACATAATGGAGAAAGTATTTCAACCTGATTACTGCCTGTGGAGTGAGGAATTTCTTCGTCTTTGTCTGGCCACCTGCTGCTACTTTATTTCCTTAGCACTCCTCAAGTCATTATAAGAATCACCCAACAGTTTGAAATCAAAGTGATGCCTCACTATAGACTGTCAGCTTTCTGTTGTAAAAGATTATGCACCATTTTAAAATATAATTGCCAAGCCCCCACACCTTGCAGCCAAACGTCTTAGAATGACAAAATCCTTCCAAAGTGAGAAGCAACATTTGACGTTCCGGCCTTGCAAATTTGGGATGCTGCCTTCTACATTAGGTTGGAATAATAGTCCAGATAATTATAACTCCACTCTTTGCCCTTTTCTCTCTCTACCTCCCGGTCATTCTCACCACATTTTAATGATGCTGTGTCGCTGCTGCTGATGAATTCTGCCAGGGATGATTATTTATTTATTTTTTTTTTTCTCTTGAGCTGCATTTTATCCTGTGTTTACTTATCTTGGTGTTCTGTTTCCTTTCTCAACTGCTCCCAGACATCCCTTTCCTCGCCATTGTATAATGCACAGCAGGCTGGTGAAGCGTGGAACCTCTTGCTGTGAGAATCCTGTGTGGGTAAATGTCACAGCTTCATGCAAAGAACCTGGCTAGATCTTAGCAACTCCAGAAATGGCTCACAAGGCCACAACTTAACATTTTATCTCATTCTCAGATGGAATGTGTTTACGATATAGTTTCGAAGCTGGGAAAGTGGTTTTGAATGCCTTATCTGTTAATGCCCCGGAAGTCAAGGTGAAATCTAGCCAGCAGGTTTCCCAGAGTCCGTGCCCTCCTGTCCTCCCCAAGCCTGCAGGGCATTGGCAACACTGCTAACCTGTGGGTGGAAAGCAAGTTGCAGCTAGAACTGAGTAAAACTGCAGAGGAGGGTCTTGCCTCTGCCTTTGTTGGCAAGTGTTAGGACAAGTATGTTGTGATAGCAGACATCTGTGAGATGCTCTGCTTGGGAGTCTTACTCATTTTACCATTAGCTCAACTCACTGATAATAAGAAATTACAGAGTGCTGGAGAAACGGCTCAGTGGTTGAGAATGCTTGCTGTTCTTTCAGAGGACCTGAATTTGGTTTCCAGCACCCACAACAGGCTGCCCAGTACTCCTGTAATTCCAGCCCTAGGGGTTCCACCTCCCTCTTTTGGCTTCTGTAGGCATCGATATAT